>NW_027445886.1:0-77500 GCF_038048845.1 Mixophyes fleayi | reverse complement strand
GTAAGATAGTAAGAGTATGATAGATGGAAGCACAGAGCAAGATAGACGGAAAGACAGTGCAAGATAGACGGAAAGAGAGAGCAAGATATACAAAGTAAGACAAAGAGCATACTAGACGGAAAGACATAGCAAGATAGACAGAAAGAGTGCAAGATAGACGGAAAGACAGTGCAAGAAACACGATAAGACAGTGCAAGATAGACGATAAGACATTGCAAGATAGACAAAAAGACAGTGCAAGATAGACAAAAAGACAGTGCAAGATAGATAAAAACACAGTGCAAGATAGACAAAGTATGAAAGAAAGAGCATGATAGACTAAAAGACAGAGCAAGATAGATGGAAAGACAGAGCAAAATAGAAAAAGTGAGAAAGAAAAAGAAAGATAAACGGAAAGACAGTGCAAGATAGACGGAAAGATAATGCAAGATTGACGGAAAGACAGAGCAAGATAGACGGAAAGACAGAGTAAATTAGACAAAGTAAGATAGAAAGAGCATGACAGATGAAAAGATAGCGCCAAGATAGACGGAAAGACAGTGCAAGATAGACGAAAAGACAGTGTAAGATATGCAAAGTACGATAGAAAGAGCATGATAGATGGAAAGTCAGAGCAAGATAGACGTAAAGACAGTGCAAGATAGACGGAAAGACAAAGCAAGATATACAAAGTAAGACAAAGAGCATGATAGACGGAAACACAGTGAAAGATAGACGGAAAGACAATGTAAGATAGACGGAAAAACAGAGCAAGATAGACTAAAAGAAAGAGCAAGATAAATGGAAGGACAATGCACGATAGACGGAAAGACAGAGCAAAATAGACAAAGTAAGATAGAATGAGCATGAATAATAGAAAGACAGAGCAAGATAGACGGAAAGACAGTGCAAGATAGACAGAAAGATAGTGAAAGATAGATGGTAAGACAGAGCAGGATAGACAAAGTAAGAAAGAAAGAGCATGATAGACGGATAGACAGTGCAAGATAGACAAAGTAAGATAGAAACAGCATGATAGATGTACAGTCAGAGGAAGATAGATGGGAAGACATTCCACTATAGATGCAAAGATAAAGCAAGACAGACAAAGTAAGAAAGCAAGTACATTATAGACGGAAAGAAAAGGCAAGATAGACAGAAAGACAGTGCAAGATAGATGGAAAGAAACTGCAAGATAGTCGGAAAGACAATGCAAGATAAACAGAAAGACAATGCAAGATAGATGGAAAGACAGAGCAAAATAGACAAAGTAAGAAACAAAGAGCATAATAGTTGGAAAAACAGTGCAAGATAGACAAATTAACATAGAAAGAGCATGAATAAAGGAAAGACAGACCAAGATAGACGGAAAGACAGTCAAAGATAGACGGAAAAACAGTGCAAGATAGACCGAAAGACAGTGCATGATAGACAAAAAGAAAGCGCAAGATAGACGGAAAGACAGTGCAAGATAGACAAAAAGACAGACCAAGATAGACAGGTAAAACAGAGCAAAAGAGACAAAGTAAGATAGAAAGAGCATGAATAATGGAAAGGCAGAGCAAGATAGACGGAAAGACAGTGAAAGATATACAAAGTTAGATAGAGAGTGTTTGATAGATGGTATGACAGTGCAAGATAGACATAAATACAGTGCAAGATAGTCGGAAAGACAGTGCAAGTTAGACGGAAAGACAGAGCAAGATAGATAGAAAGAGAGTGCAAGATAGAAAGAAACAAAGAGCATGATAGTTGGAAAAACATAGCAAGATAGACAAAGTAAGATAGAAAATGTATGATAGACGGAAAGACAGAGCAAGATAAATAAAGTAAAAAGGATAGAGCATAATAGATGGAAAGACAGTGCAAGATAGACAGAAATTCAGTGCAAAATAAATGGAAAGACAATGCAAGATAGACGGAAAGACAGAGTAAGATAGACAGAAAGACAGAGCAAGATAAACGGAAAGCCAATGCAAGATAAACAGAAAGACAATGCAAGATAGATGGAAAGACATAGCAAAATAGACAAAGTAAGAAACAAAGTGCATGATAGTTGGAAAAATAGCGCAAGAAAGACAAAGTAAGATAGAAGGAGCATGAATAATGGAAAGACAGAGCAAAATAGACGGAAAAACTGAGCAAAATAGACGATAAGACAGTGAAAGAAATACGGAAAAAACAGTGCAAGACAGACGTAAAGACAATGCAAGATAGATGGAAAGACAGCAAGATAGACAAAAAGACACAGCAAGATAGACGAAAAAGACATTGCAAGATAGACGGAAAGACATCGCAAGCTAGACGTAAAGACAGTGGAAGATAGACAAAGTAAAAAAGAAAGCGCATTAAAGACCGAAATACAGTGCAAGATAGATGGAGAGGCAGAGAACAATAGACGGAAAGACTAAGCAAAATATACGATAAGACAGTGAAAAATAGACGGAAAGACAGTGCAAGACAGAAATAAAGACAATGCTAGATAGACGGAAAGACAGCAAGATAGACAAAAAGACACAGCAAGATAGACGGAATGACAATGCATGATAAACGGAAAAACAATGCAAGATAAATGGAAAGACAAAGCAAAATAGATGGAAAGATAGAGCAAAATAGACAAAGTAAGATAGAAAGCGCATGATAGTTAGAAAAAAATAGCAAGATAGACAAAGTAAGATAGAAAGAGCATAAATAATGGATATACAGAGCAAGATAGACGGAAAGATAGACAAAAAGACACAGCAAGATAGACGGAAAGACATTGCAAGAGAGACGGAAAGGCAATGCAAGATAGACTGAAAGACAGCAAGGTAGACAAAAAGACACAGCAAGATAGATGGAAAGACATTACAAGATAGACGTAAAGACAGTGCAAGATAGACAAAGTAAAAAAGAGAAAACAAGATAGATGGAAAAACAAAGCAAGATAGACGGAAAGATAGAGCAAGATATATGGAAAGACAGAGCAAGATATATTGAAAGACATGGCAAGATAGACAGAAAGATAGAACAGAATCGACAAAGTAAGATAGAAAAAGTGTGATAGTTGGAATAACAGAGCAAGATAGACATAGTAAGACAGAAAGAGTATGATAGACGGAAAGACAGTGCAAGAAAGATGGAAAAACAGTGTAAGAGAGACGGAAAGAAAATGCAAGATAGACGGAAAGACAGAGCAAGACAGACAAAAAGACAGAGCTAGATAGACGGAAAGACACTACAAGATAGACGGAATGACAGAGCAAAATAGACAACATAAGATAGAAAGAGCATGTTAGTTGGAAAAACAGAGCAAGATAGACAGGGTAAGATAGAAAGACCATGAATAATGGAAAGACAGAGCAAGATAGACAGAAAGACAATGCAAGATACAGGAAGACAATGTAAGATAGACGGAAAGACAGAGCAAGATAGACAAAAAGACAGAGCAAGATTGATGGAAAGACATTGCAAGAAAGACGTAAAGACAGAGCAAGTTAGACAAAGTAAAAAACAAAAAGCATGATAGACGGAAAGAAAGTGCAAGATAGACAGAAATACTTAGCAAAATAGACGATAAGACAGTGCAAAATAGAAGGAAACACAGTGCAAGATAGAAGGAAAGACAGTGCAAGATAGACGGAAAGACAATGCAAGATAGACAAGGTAAAAAAAAAAGAGCACGATAGACGTAAAGACAATGCAAGAGAGTCAAAGTAAGATAGAACCAACATGATAGATGTGAAGTCACAGCAAGATAGACGGAAAGACAATGCAAGATAGACGGAATGACAGAGCAAAAGAGACAAAGTAAGATAGAAAGAGGATGATAGTTTCAAAATAGAGCAAGATAGACAGGGTAACATAGAAAGAGCATGAATAAGGGAAAGACAAAGCAAGATAGACGGAAAGACAGTGCAAGATAGACAGAAAAACTGAGCAAAATAAATAATTAGACAGTGCAAGATAGACGGAAATACAGTACAAAATAGACAGAAAAACTGAGCAAATTAAATGATAAGACAGTGCAAGATAGACGGAAAGACAATGCAAAATAGACGGAAAGACAGAGCAAGATAGACAAAAAGATAGAGCTAGATAGAAGGAAAGACAATGCAAGATAGACGGAATGACAGAGCAAAATAGACAAAGTAAGATAGAAAGAGCATGATAGTTGGAAAAACAGAGCAAGACAGACAGGGTAACATAGAAAGAGCATGAATAATGGAAAGACACAGCAAGATAGACGGAAAGACAATGCAAGATAGACGGAAAGACAGTGCAAGATAGACGGAAAGACAATGCAAGATAGACGGAAAGAAAGAGCAAGATAGACAGAAAAACTGAGCAAATTAAATGATAAGACAGTGCAAGATAGACGGAAAGACATTGCAAGATAGACGGAAAGACAGTGCAAGATAGAGGGAAAGACAATGCAAAATATACGGAAAGACAATGCAAAATAGACGGAAAGAAAGAGCAAGATAGACAAAAAGAAACAGCAAGATAGACAGAAAGACATTACAAGATAGACGTAAAGATAGAGGTAGATAGACAAAGTAAAAAAGAGAAAGCAAGATAGACGGAAAGACAGTGCAAGATAGACGGAAAGACAGTGCAAGATAGACGGAAAGACAATGCAAGATAGACAAAGTAAGAAAGAAAGAGCATGATAGTCGGAAAGACAGTTCAAGATAGACGGAAAGACAATGCCAGATAGACGAAAGACATAGCAAGATAGACAAAAAGACAGAGCTAGATAGAAGGAAAGACTTTGCAAGATAGACGGAATGACAGAGCAAAATAGACAAAGTAAGATAGAAAGAGCATGATAGTTGGAAAAACAGAGAAAGACAGACAGGGTAACATAGAAAGAGCATGAATAATGGAAAGACAAAGCAAGATAGACTGAAAAACTGAGCAAAATAAATAATAAGACAGTGCAAGATAGACGGAAAGACAGTGCAAGATAGACGGAAAGACAATGCAAGATAGACGAAAATACAATGCAAAATAGACGGAAAGACAGAGCAGGATAGACAAAAAGACACAGCAAGATAGACAGAAAGACATTACAAGATAGACGTAAAGATAGAGGTAGATAGACATAGTAAAAAAGAGAAAGCAAGATATACGGAAAGACAATACAAGATAGACGGAAAGACAATGTAAGATAGACGGAAGGACAATGCAAGATAGATGGAAATTCAATGCAAGATAGACAAAGTAAGACAGAAAGAGCATGATAGTTGGAAAAACAGAGCAAGATAGACAGGATAACATAGAAAGAGCATGAATAATGGAAAGACAAAGCAAGATAGACGGAAAGACAATGCAAGATAGACAGAAAAACTTAGCAAAATAAATGATAAGACAGTGCAAGATAGACGGAAAGACAGTGCAAGATAGACAGAAAAATTTAGCAAATTAAATTATAAAACAGTGTAAGATAGACGGAAAGACAGTGCAAGATAGACGGAAAGACAGTGCAAGATAGACGGAAAGACAGTGCAAGATAGACGGAAAGACAATGCAAGATAGACGGAAAGACAGAGCAAGATAGATAAAAAGACACAGCAAGATAGACGGAAAGACAGAGCAAGATAGACAAAAAGACAGAGCTAGATAGACGGAAAGACAATGGAAGATAGACGAAATTACAGAGCAAAATAGACAAAGTAACATAGAAAGAGCATGATAGTTGGAAAAACAGAGCAAGATAGACAGGGTAACATAGAAAGAGCATCAATAATTGAAAGACAAAGCAAGATAGACGGAAAGACAATGCAAGATAGACTGAAAGACAATGCAAGATAGACGGAAAGACAGAGCAAGATAGACAAAAAGACACAGCAAGATAGACGGAAAGACATTACAAGATAGACGGAAAGACAGAGCAAGATAGACAAAAAGACACAGCAAGATAGACAGAAGACATTGCAAGATAGACGGAAAGACATTGCAAGATAGACGGAAAGACAGTGCAAGATAGACGGAAAGACAATGCAAAATAGTCGGAAAGAAAGAGCAAGATAGACAAAAAGACACAGCAAGATAGACAGAAAGACAATGCAAGATAGACGCAAAGACAGAGCAAGATAGACAAAAAGACAGAGCTAGATAGATGGAAAGACAATGCAAGATAAACGGAATGATAGAGCAAAATAGACAAAGTAAGATAGAAAGACCATGATAGTTGGAAAAACAGAGCAAGACAGACAGGGTAACATAGAAAGAGCATGAATAATGGAAAGACAAAGCAAGATAGACGGAAAGACAGTGCAAGATAGACAGAAAAACTGAGCAAAATAAATAATTAGACAGTGCAAGATAGACGGAAAGACAATGCAAAATAGACGGAAAGACAGAGCAAGATAGACAAAAAGACTGAGCTAGATAGAAGGAAAGACAATGCAAGATAGACGGAATGACAGAGCAAAATAGACAAAGTAAGATAGAAAAAGCATGATAGTTGGAAAAACAGAGCAAGACAGACAGGGTAACATAGAAAGAGCATGAATAATGGAAAGACACAGCAAGATAGACGGAAAGACAATGCAAGATAGACGGAAAGACAGTGCAAGATAGACGGAAAGACAATGCAAGATAGACGGAAAGAAAGAGCAAGATAGACAGAAAAACTGAGCAAATTAAATGATAAGACAGTGCAAGATAGACGGAAAGACATTGCAAGATAGACGGAAAGACAGTGCAAGGTAGACGGAAAGACAATGCAAAATAGACGGAAAGACAATGCAAAATAGACGGAAAGAAAAAGCAAGATAGACAAAAAGAAACAGCAAGATAGACAGAAAGACATTACAAGATAGACGTAAAGATAGAGGTAGATAGACAAAGTAAAAAAAAAAAAAGCAAGATAGACGGAAAGACAGTGCAAGATAGACGGAAAGACAGTGCAAGATAGACGGAAAGACAATGCAAGATAGACAAAGTAAGAAAGAAAGAGCATGATAGTCGGAAAGACAGTTCAAGATAGACGGGAAGACAATGCCAGATAGACGGAAAGACAGAGCAAGATAGACAAAAAGACAGAGCTAGATAGAAGGAAAGACTTTGCAAGATAGACGGAATGACAGAGCAAAATAGACAAAGTAAGATAGAAAGAGCATGATAGTTGGAAAAACAGAGAAAGACAGACAGGGTAACATAGAAAGAGCATGAATAATGAGAAGACAAAGCAAGATAGACTAAAAAACTGAGCAAAATAAATAATAAGACAGTGCCAGATAGAGGAAAGACAGTGCAAGATAGACGGAAAGACAATGCAAGATAGACGAAAATACAATGCAAAATAGACGGAAAGACAGAGCAAGATAGACAAAAACACACAGCAAGATAGACAGAAAGACATTACAAGATAGACGTAAAGATAGAGGTAGATAGACATAGTAAAAAAGAGAAAGCAAGATATACGGAAAGACTATAAAAGATAGACGGAAAGACAATGTAAGATAGACGGAAGGACAATGCAAGATAGACGGAAAGTCAATGCAAGATAGACAAAGTAAAACAGAAAGAGCATGATAGTTGGAAAAACAGAGCAAGATAGACAGGGTAACATAGAAAGAGCATGAATAATGAAAAGACAGTGCAAGATAGACGGAAAGACAGAGCAAGATAGACGGAAAGACGAGCAAGGTAGACGGCATTATAAAGCAGAATAGACAAAGTAAGATAGAAAGAACATGATAGTTTGAAAAACAGCGCAAGATAGACAGGGTAACATTGAAAGAGCATGAATAATGGAAAGACAAAGCAAGATAGATGGAAAGACAATGCAAGATAAACGGAATGATAGAGCAAAATAGACAAAGTAAGATAGAAAGAGCATGATAGTTGGAAAAACAGAGCAAGACAGACAGGGTAACATAGAAAGAGCATGAATAATGGAAAGACTAAGCAAGATAGACTGAAAGACAATGCAAGATAGACGGAAAGACAATGCAAGATAGACGGAAAGACAGAGCAAGATAAATAAAAAGACACAGCAAGACAGACGGAAAGACATTACAAGATAGACGGAAAGACAGTGCAAGATAGACGGAAAGACAGTGCAAGATAGACGGAAAGACAATGCAAGATAGACAAAGTAAGAAAGAAAGAGCATGATAGTCGGAAAGACAGTGCAAGATAGGCTGATAGATAATGCAAGATAGACGAAAAGACAGAGCAAGATAGACAAAAAGACAGAGCTAGATAGAAGGAAAGACAATGCAAGATAGACGGAATGACAGAGCAAAATAGACAAAGTAAGATAAAAAGAGCATGATAGTTGGAAAAACAGAGCAAGACAGACAGGGTAACATAGAAAGAGCATGAATAATGGAAAGACAAAGCAAGATAGACAGAAACACTGAGCAAAATAAATAATAAGACAGGGCAAGATAGACGGAAAGACAGTGCAAGATAGACAGAAAAACTGAGCAAATTAAATGATAAGACAGTGCAAGATAGACGAAAAGACAGTGCAAGATAGACGGAAAGACAGTGCAAGAAAGACAGAAAAACTGAGCAAAATAAATGATAAGACAGTGCAAGATAGACGGAAAGACAGTGCAAGATAGACAGAAAAAATTAGCAAATTAAATGATAAGACAGTGCAAGATAGACGAAAAGACAGTGCAAGATAGACGGAAAGACAGTGCAAGATAGACGGAAAGACAGTGCAAGATAGACAGAAAAACTGAGCAAAATAAATGATAAGACAGTGCAAGATAGACGGAAAGACAGTGCAAGATAGACGGAAAGACAATGCAAGATAGACAAAGTAAGAAAGAAAGAGCATGATAGTCGGAAAGACAGTGCAAGATAGACGGATAGATAATGCAAGATAGACAAAAAGACAGAGCTAGATAGAAGGAAAGACAATGCAAGATAGACGGAATGACAGAGCAAGATAGACAAAAAGACACAGCAAGATAGACAGAAAGACATTACAAGATAGACGTAAAGATAGAGGAAGATAGACATAGTAAAAAAGAGAAAGCAAGATATACGGAAAGACAATAAAAGATAGACGGAACGACAATGTAAGATAGACGGAAGGACAATGCAAGATAGACGGAAATTCAATGCAAGATAGACAAAGTAAGACAGAAAGAGCATAATAGTTGGAAAAACAGAGCAAGATAGACAGGGTAACATATAAAGAGCATGAATAATGAAAAGACAGTGCAAGATAGACAGACAAAATGAGCAAAATAAATTATAAGACAGTGCAAGATAGACGGAAAGACAGTGCAAGATAGACAGAAAAATGTAGCTAATTAAATTATAAAACAGTGCAAGATAGACGGAAGGACAGTGCAAGATAGACGGAAAGACAGTGCAAGATAGACGGAAAGACAGTGCAAGATAGACGGAAAGACAATGCAAGATAGACGGAAAGACAGAGCAAGATAGACAAAAAGACACAGCAAGATAGACGGAAAGACAGAGCAAGATAGACAGAAAGACAGAGCAAGATAGACAAATAGACAGAGCTAGATAGAAGGAAAGACAATGCAAGATAGACGGAATGACAGAGCAAAATAGACAAAGTAAGATAGAAAGAGCATGATAGTTGGAAAAACAGAGCAAGACAGACAGGGTAACATAGAAAGAGCATGAATAATGGAAAGACACAGCAAGATAGACGGAAAGACAATGCAAGATAGACGGAAAGACAGTGCAAGATAGACAGAAAAACTGAGCAAATTAAATGATAAGACAGTGCAAGATAGACGGAAAGACAATGCAAGAGAGACGGAATGACAGAGCAAAATAGACAAAGTAAGATAGAAAGAGCATGATAGTTGGAAAAACAGAGCAAGACAGACAGGGTAACATAGAAAGAGCATGAATAATGGAAAGACACAGCAAGATAGACGGAAAGACAATGCAAGATAGACGGAAAGAAAGAGCAAGATAGTGTCACGAGCCGCGGCGGTACTCACAGCCGCCACGGCTCGCTTCCTGTAGGTCCCAACGTCCCGGCCGTCACCATGACGACCGGGACGTCATTTCCTTCCAACTCCCGACCGTTGCCAAGGCAACGGTCGGACGCTTCCTCAGCGCCGTGTCCTGGCAGCCAGGCGCGCATGCGCTCTAGGGACAATCAGGCAGATTTAGCCTGTGGCTGAATTAGCAGGCATTAGCCTGCAGGTGTGGATTTCAGTGCTAAGCCCTGATTAGCCTACAAGTGTGGCCTTGTCTAGGGGCAGGTTCTGATTGGTTATGGGTTGTATTTAAGGCAATGAGGTCTGCTGCCTCATTGCCGGTTATAGCTTCTGTGCTCCAGTCTGCTGACCTGCTTGCTCCAGTTCCTGTTCCTGTATCTACGTTTTGACTTCCCGTGTATGACCCTTGGCTTCGTATTTGACTTCGCTTGTGTTTCCTGTGACCCTGATCCTTGGCTCGTTTACCCGTTCTGCTACTTTGCCTGTGACCTCTGACCTCAGCTTGCTCATCGTTTCTGTTACCTGCTGCCTACCTTTTGACCTCTGCGTGGACCTGACTCTTCTTGCCTGGGTTCTCCCCAGCCGGTACACACTTCACGACCCTCTGTCAGTCTGCAGCCCAGTCTGTCCCCACCATCAGGGGCTCCAGTGAACACCTGACTGGCAGAGTAGACTCCGGGTTGTGTTGTGCCGGCTGGAGGGGTTCCTAACATTATAACCGGCCCACTCACGGAGACAAGATTAGGATGGATACAAGTGGATCCACACCGTCTCCAGCACAAACTCTAGCAGGCCACGTTGAGTCCTTGTATCAGATGATGCAGGGATTGGCTGAGCGTATGTCTGTTCAAGAAGAAGCCACAAAAGCTTCACAACTGACTCCAGGTCCCATCTGTGAACCCAAAATGAACTTACCAGATCGGTTCTCCGGAAATAGAACCCTGTTTCGGAACTTCAGGGAGAGCTGCAAGCTCTATTTTCGGATGAGACCTCGCTCCTCCGGTTCAGAGCAGCAAAGAGTTGGGATTATTATTTCCCTTCTACAGGGTGACCCCCAGTCCTGGGCGTTTTCTTTGCCGCAGACCAGTCCGGCCATGCAGTCCGTAGACTCCTTCTTCGAGGCACTGGGTCTACTGTATGATGACCCGGATCGAGTGGCCTCCGCGGAAGCTCATCTACGGTCCTTGAAACAAGGCCGACGGTCGGCAGAAGAATACTGCGCTGAATTCCGTAGATGGTCACCTGATAGTGGATGGAACGACCCTGCCTTACGGAGTCAGTTCCGTCTCGGCCTATCTGAACAGATTAAAGATTCTTTGGTGCAATACCCGTCTCCTAGTTCTCTGGAGGATCTGATGCACCTCTCCATTAAAATTGACAGGAGATATAAGGAGCGGAAAACTGAAAAGGAAGCATCATCACCTCCATTCGCCTTCGTTCCTGTTTCCCAGGATGGTGAGGAGCCTATGCAATTAGGAGCATATCGTCTCTCTTCGGAAGAGAGAGACAGGAGACGTTCGCAAGGTCTATGTCTATACTGTGGCATAAAAGGCCACTTCTCCCGTTCTTGCCCAAATAAGTCGGGAAAAGACCATGCCTAGGGAATGAGGGGAAAGTTCACCTAGGTCTGCAAATTATCTCCCCGAAAAATGCTGTATTAATCCCGGCACAGCTCACCTTCCGGGCTCGCTCTGTGGACCTGTCGGCCTTCATTGATAGCGGAGCTGCAGGCAACTTCCTTGATATTGGGTTTGCCCGCTCTGCCGGAATTCCGATGGTAAAACTCAACTCTGCCATTACTGTCTGTGGCTTAAACGGAGGTCCGTTGCCTGGTGGCAAGATTTCCTGGGAGACCCCGCCACTACAGTTGAAGATCGGAGCTCTCCATTCTGAGTCAATCACCTTCTTCCTGATCGATTGTTCCTCGGTTCCTATGATCTTGGGCCACCCATGGCTTTCCTGTCATAACCCTGTCATAGACTGGGTAAAAGGAGAGATTGTCAAGTGGAGTACTTATTGTACACAGTCTTGTTTGTCACTGTCTCTGCGTATGATTCAGCCTATTCCGGAGCGGCTTCCCTCACAGTATCATGAATTCTGGGACGTGTTCTCCAAGAAGGCTGCTGATACCTTACCGCCACATCGTGACTTTGACTGTGCCATCGAACTTATTCCTGGTTCCAAGTTACCTAAGGGGCGTTTGTATTCTCTTTCTGCTCCAGAAACAAAATCCATGCAGGAGTATATCGATGAAAACCTGGAGAGAGGCTTCATCAGGCCATCTAAGTCTCCCGTAGGAGCGGGATGCTTCTTTGTATCAAAAAAAGACGGAGGGTTAAGACCTTGTATTGACTACCGGGGATTGAATCATATCACAGTCAAGAACACCTATCCCCTTCCGCTCATCTCGGTTTTGTTTGATCAGCTAAGAGGGGCCACTGTCTTCACTAAAATCGACCTTCGCGGAGCATATAATCTCATCCGTATCAAAGAAGGAGATGAGTGGAAGACGGCATTCAATTCGCACTCTGGCCACTACGAGTATCTGGTCATGCCGTTTGGCCTTAGTAATGCACCTGCAGTGTTCCAGGACTTGATCAATGAAGTTCTTCGGGAATTCCTTGGTTGCTTCGTGGTCGTCTATTTAGATGATATCCTCATCTATTCCAGATCTTTGCCCGCCCATCAGACTCACGTCAAACAAGTTCTACAGAAATTACGAGAGAACCACCTGTACGCTAAGCTGGAAAAGTGTGAGTTCGAGGTACAGAGAGTATCCTTTTTAGGCTATGTAATCTCTTCTGAGGGATTCTCCATGGATCCAGCTAAGGTCCAGGCTATTCTGGATTGGGTGCAACCCAACAATCTTAAGGCGATGCAGAGGTTCCTGGGCTTCTCCAATTATTATAGGAGATTCATTCACAACTTTGCCGACATTGTGGCTCCCATTGTCGCTCTGACCCGTAAAGGAATGGATCCAACTAATTGGTCGTCCCAAGCAGTAGCCTCATTCGAAAGCCTGAAAAAGGCCTTTGTCTCCGCTCAGGTCCTCAGACATCCGGATCCAGCTAGGACATTTATTCTTGAGGTCGATGCCTCTGACATCGGTGCCGGTGCCATCCTATCGCAGAAGGATCCTCATACTAATCGTCTGCACCCATGTGCTTATTTCTCCCGTCAGTTCTCTTCAGCAGAGGCCAACTATGATGTCGGTAATAGAGAACTATTGGCAATCAAATGGGCCTTCGAGGAGTGGCGGCATTGGTTGGAGGGTGCTTCACATCAGATCTCTGTCATTACCGATCACAAGAATTTACAATATATACAGTCAGCCAAACGTTTAAATCCCAGACAGGCCCGGTGGGCGTTATTCTTTACCCGGTTTAACTTCCTGATCACCTACCGACCAGGCTCCAAAAATGTCCGGGCAGATGCCCTTTCCAGAAGTTTCTCGGCACACCACATTCCAGTCACTATCCCAGAGCCGATTATTCCCCCTTCTGTAATCCATGCCGGGTTGACCCAAGATCTGAGTATCACACTTCAGAGATTCCAGAAATTAGCCCCTGATACTACTCCGGAGCGACGTCTCTTTGTTCCAGTCCATCTAAGGAAGGCGGTTATTGCAGAGGCGCATAACAGTAGGGTTGCAGGGCATCCTGGAATTTTCAAGACGTTAGAAATCCTTTCCCGTACAGTCTGGTGGCCATCTATGTCTGCTGACGTCAGGAGTCATATCCTCTCATGTGAGGTTTGTGCCAGAAACAAAGTTCCTAGGATCCGCCCAATAGGCCAGTTAGTTCCTTTGGCACCACCTGCAAAACCATGGACCCACTTGTCCATGGACTTTATAGTGGATCTACCACCTTCTGCAGGACACAATACTATTTGGGTCGTGGTAGACCGGTTCAGTAAGATGTCCCATTTCGTTCCCTTATCCAGACTGCCTACAGCTCGGGATTTGGCCGTCTTATTCATTCAACATATTTTCCGGCTCCATGGACTCCCTACTGACATAGTTTCCGATCGGGGTTCCCAGTTCATAGCGCAATTCTGGAGATCTTTCTGTACCCTCCTCGGAATCAAGGTTAGTTTATCATCCGCATATCACCCTCAGTCCAATGGGCAGACCGAAAGAGTTAACCAGTCCTTGGAAAATTTTTTGCGATGCTACACGTCAGAGTTCCATGATAATTGGTCTTCCTTGTTACCCTGGGCAGAATTCGCCTGTAACAATTCCTGTCATTCATCTACTAAAACTTCTCCGTTTTTCTGCAATTATGGTTTTCACCCCAGATCTAACTCCCTGTATTCACTTAACCCAGTTGGTGTCCAGGAGATCCGTTCCACTGCAAGAGATCTCAGAGTTATCTGGAGGAAAGTACAGGCATCTCTGAAACAGGCTTCAGTTGTCGCAAAAAATTTTTCGGATCGCCACCGTACCATCTGCTCCTTCAAGGTGGGCCAGAGAGTGTGGCTGTCTACAAAAAACATTAAACTCAGACAGCCTTGCAAAAAGTTAGGTCCCAAGTTCATCGGCCCGTTCCTTATCATTAAGCAGGTTAATTCTGTTGCATTTAGGTTAAGAATTCCGGGCTCATTGAGAATTCCCAACACATTTCACTGTTCTCTGTTGAAGCCGGTATTATATCCTACTCAAATCCAGTCTTCAAATTTGCCTGAGAGAAAATCAAACAGATCACCAAGATACGTTGTTCAGAAGATCTTGGATTCCAAAAAAGTGCAAGGTCAGGTGCACTTCCTAGTGCAGTGGAGGAATCGTGGGTTAGAAGAACGGTCTTGGATCCCATGGAGACAACTCGATGCTCCTAAACAGTTGAAGGAGTTCTTTAAAAAATTTCCAAGGAAACCGGGATGTCGGGGTTCCTTAACCCCTCCTCAAGGGGGGGGTACTGTCACGAGCCGCGGCGGTACTCACAGCCGCCACGGCTCGCTTCCTGTAGGTCCCAACGTCCCGGCCGTCACCATGACGACCGGGACGTCATTTCCTTCCAACTCCCGACCGTTGCCAAGGCAACGGTCGGACGCTTCCTCAGCGCCGTGTCCTGGCAGCCAGGCGCGCATGCGCTCTAGGGACAATCAGGCAGATTTAGCCTGTGGCTGAATTAGCAGGCATTAGCCTGCAGGTGTGGATTTCAGTGCTAAGCCCTGATTGGTCTTGCTAGGTGCTGGCAATTAGCCTACAAGTGTGGCCTTGTCTAGGGGCAGGTTCTGATTGGTTATGGGTTGTATTTAAGGCAATGAGGTCTGCTGCCTCATTGCCGGTTATAGCTTCTGTGCTCCAGTCTGCTGACCTGCTTGCTCCAGTTCCTGTTCCTGTATCTACGTTTTGACTTCCCGTGTATGACCCTTGGCTTCGTATTTGACTTCGCTTGTGTTTCCTGTGACCCTGATCCTTGGCTCGTTTACCCGTTCTGCTACTTTGCCTGTGACCTCTGACCTCAGCTTGCTCATCGTTTCTGTTACCTGCTGCCTACCTTTTGACCTCTGCGTGGACCTGACTCTTCTTGCCTGGGTTCTCCCCAGCCGGTACACACTTCACGACCCTCTGTCAGTCTGCAGCCCAGTCTGTCCCCACCATCAGGGGCTCCAGTGAACACCTGACTGGCAGAGTAGACTCCGGGTTGTGTTGTGCCGGCTGGAGGGGTTCCTAACAGATAGACAGAAAAACTGAGCAAATTAAATGATAAGACAGTGCAAGATAGAAGGAAAGACATTGCAAGATAGACGGAAAGACAATGCAAAATAGACGGAAAGACAATGCAAAATAGACGGAAAGAAAAAGCAAGATAGACAAAAAGAAACAGCAAGATAGACAGAAAGACATTACAAGATAGACGTAAAGATAGAGGTAGATAGACAAAGTAAAAAAGAGAAAGCAAGATAGACGGAAAGACAGTGCAAGATAGACGGAAAGACAATGCAAAATAGACAAAGTAAGAAAGAAAGAGCATGATAGTCGGAATGACAGTTCAAGATAGACGGAAAGACAATGCCAGATAGACGGAAAGACAGAGCAAGATAGACAAAAAGACAGAGCTAGATAGAAGGAAAGACTTTGCAAGATAGACGGAATGACAGAGCAAAATAGACAAAGTAAGATAGAAAGAGCATGATAGTTGGAAAAACAGAGAAAGACAGACAGGGTAACATAGAAAGAGCATGAATAATGAGAAGACAAAGCAAGATAGACTGAAAAACTGAGCAAAATAAATAATAAGACAGTGCAAGATAGAGAAAAGACAGTGCAAGATAGACGGAAAGACAATGCAAGATAGACGAAAATACAATGCAAAATAGACGGAAAGACAGAGCAAGATAGACAAAAACACACAGCAAGATAGACAGAAAGACATTACAAGATAGACGTAAAGATAGAGGTAGATAGACATAGTAAAAAAGAGAAAGCAAGATATACGGAAAGACAATAAAAGATAGACGGAAAGACAATGTAAGATAGACGGAAGGACAATGCAAGATAGACGGAAAGTCAATGCAAGATAGACAAAGTAAAACAGAAAGAGCATGATAGTTGGAAAAACAGAGCAAGATAGACAGGGTAACATAGAAAGAGCATGAATAATGAAAAGACAGTGCAAGATAGACGGAAAGACAGAGCAAGATAGACGGAAAGACGAGCAAGGTAGACGGCATTATAAAGCAGAATAGACAAAGTAAGATAGAAAGAACATGATAGTTTGAAAAACAGCGCAAGATAGACAGGGTAACATAGAAAGAGCATGAATAATGGAAAGACAAAGCAAGATAGATGGAAAGACAATGCAAGATAAACGGAATGATAGAGCAAAATAGACAAAGTAAGATAGAAAGAGCATGATAGTTGGAAAAACAGAGCAAGACAGACAGGGTAACATAGAAAGAGCATGAATAATGGAAAGACTAAGCAAGATAGACTGAAAGACAATGCAAGATAGACGGAAAGACAATGCAAGATAGACGGAAAGACAGAGCAAGATAAATAAAAAGACACAGCAAGACAGACGGAAAGACATTACAAGATAGACGGAAAGACAGTGCAAGATAGACGGAAAGACAGTGCAAGATAGACGGAAAGACAATGCAAGATAGACAAAGTAAGAAAGAAAGAGCATGATAGTCGGAAAGACAGTGCAAGATAGGCTGATAGATAATGCAAGATAGACGAAAAGACAGAGCAAGATAGACAAAAAGACAGAGCTAGATAGAAGGAAAGACAATGCAAGATAGACGGAATGACAGAGCAAAATAGACAAAGTAAGATAAAAAGAGCATGATAGTTGGAAAAACAGAGCAAGACAGACAGGGTAACATAGAAAGAGCATGAATAATGGAAAGACAAAGCAAGATAGACAGAAACACTGAGAAAAAAAAATAATAAGACAGGGCAAGATAGACGGAAAGACAGTGCAAGATAGACAGAAAAACTGAGCAAATTAAATGATAAGACAGTGCAAGATAGACGGAAAGACAATGCAAGAAAGACGGAAAGACAGAGCAAGATAGACAAAAAGACACAGCAAGACAGACGGAAAGACATTACAAGATAGACAGAAAGACAATGCCAGATATACGGAAAGACAGAGCAAGATAGGCAAAAACACAGAGCTAGATAGAAGGAAAGACTATGCAAGATAGACGGAATGACAGAGCAAAATAGACAAAGTAAGATAGAAAGAGCATGATAATTGGAAAAACAGAGAAAGACAGACAGGGTAACATAGAAAGAGCATGAATAATGGAAATATAAAGCAAGATAGACTGAAAAACTGAGCAAAATAAATAATAAGACTGTGCAAGATAGACGGAAAGACAGTGCAAGATACACGGAAAGAGAGTGCAAGATAGACAGAAAGACAATGCAAGATAGACGGAAATACAATGCAAAATAGACGGAAATACAGAGCAAGATAGACAAAAAGACACAGCAAGATAGACAGAAAGAGATTATAAGATAGACGTAAAGATAGAGGTAGATAGACGTAGTAAAAAAGAGAAAGCAACATATACGGAAAGACAATACAAGATAGACGGAAAGACAATGTAAGATAGACGGAAGGACAATGCAAGATAGACGGAAAGTCAATGCAAGATAGACAAAGTAAGACAGAAAAAGCATGATAGTTGGAAAAACAGAGCAAGATAGACAGGTTAACTTAGAAAGAGCATGAATAATGAAAAGACAAAGCAAGATAGACGGAAAGACAGTGCAAGATAGACAGAAAAACTGAGCAAAATAAATGATAAGACAGTGCAAGATAGACGGAAAGACAGTGCAAGATAGACAGAAAAAATTAGTAAATTAAATGATAAGACAGTGCAAGATAGACGAAAAGACAGTGCAAGATAGACGGAAAGACAGTGCAAGATAGACAGACAAAATGAGCAAAATAAATTATAAGACAGTGCAAGATAGACGGAAAGACAGTGCAAGATAGACAGAAAAATTTAGCTAATTAAATTATAAAACAGTGCAAGATAGACGGAAAGACAGTGCAAGATAGACGGAAAGACAGTGCAAGATAGACGGAAAGACAGTGCAAGATAGACGGAAAGACAATGCAAGAGAGACGGAAAGACAGAGCAAAATAGACAAAAAGACACAGCAAGATAGACGGAAAGACAGAGCAAGATAGACAAAAAGACAGAGCTAGATAGACGGAAAGACAATGGAAGATAGACGAAATTACAGAGCAAAATAGACAAAGTAACATAGAAAGAGCATGATAGTCGGAAAACCAGAGCAAGATAGACAGGGTAACATAGAAAGAGCATGAATAATTGAAAGACAAAGCAAGATAGACGGAAAGACAATGCAAGATAGACTGAAAGACAATGCAAGATAGACGGAAAGACAGAGCAAGATAGACAAAAAGACACAGCAAGATAGACGGAAAGACATTACAAGATAGACGGAAAGACAGAGCAAGATAGACAAAAAGACACAGCAAGATAGACAGAAGACATTGCAAGATAGACGGAAAGACATTGCAAGATAGACGGAAAGACAGTGCAAGATAGACGGAAAGACAATGCAAAATAGTCGGAAAGAAAGAGCAAGATAGACAAAAAAGACACAGCAAGATAGACAGAAAGACAATGCAAGATAGACGCAAAGACAGAGCAAGATAGACAAAAAGACAGAGCTAGATAGATGGAAAGACAATGCAAGATAAACGGAATGATAGAGCAAAATAGACAAAGTAAGATAGAAAGACCATGATAGTTGGAAAAACAGAGCAAGACAGACAGGGTAACATAGAAAGAGCATGAATAATGGAAAGACAAAGCATGATAGACGGAAAGACAGTGCAAGATAGACAGAAAAATTGAGCAAAATAAATAATTAGACAGTGCAAGATAGACGGAAAAACAATGCAAAATAGACAGAAAGACAGAGCAAGATAGACAAAAAGACAGAGCTAGATAGAAGGAAAGACAATGCAAGATAGACGGAATGACAGAGCAAAATAGACAAAGTAAGATAGAAAGAGCATGATAGTTGGAAAAACAGAGCAAGACAGACAGGGTAACATAGAAAGAGCATGAATAATGGAAAGACACAGCAAGATAGACGGAAAGACAATGCAAGATAGACGGAAAGACAGTGCAAGATAGACAGAAAAACTGAGCAAATTAAATGATAAGACAGTGCAAGATAGACGGAAAGACAATGCAAGAGAGACGGAATGACAGAGCAAAATAGACAAAGTAACATAGAAAGAGCATGATAGTTGGAAAAACAGAGCAAGACAGACAGGGTAACATAGAAAGAGCATGAATAATGGAAAGACACAGCAAGATAGACGGAAAGACAATGCAAGATAGACGGAAAGAAAGAGCAAGATAGACAGAAAAACTGAGCAAATTAAATGATAAGACAGTGTAAGATCGACGGAAAGACAATGCAAGAGAGACGGAATGACAGAGCAAAATAGACAAAGTAAGATAGAAAGAGCATGATAGTTGGAAAAACAGAGCAAGACAGACAGGGTAACATAGAAAGAGCATGAATAATGGAAAGACATTGCAAGATAGACAGAAAGACAATGCAAAATAGACGGAAAGACAATGCAAAATAGACGGAAAGAAAAAGCAAGATAGACAAAAAGAAACAGCAAGATAGACAGAAAGACATTACAAGATAGACGTAAAGATAGAGGTAGATAGACAAAGTAAAAAAGAGAAAGCAAGATAGACGGAAAGACAGTGCAAGATAGACGGAAAGACAGTGCAAGATAGACGGAAAGACAATGCAAGATAGACAAAGTAAGAAAGAAAGAGCATGATAGTCGGAAAGACAGTTCAAGATAGACGGAAAGACAATGCCAGATAGACGGAAAGACAGAGCAAGATAGACAAAAAGACAGAGCTAGATAGAAGGAAAGACTTTGCAAGATAGACGGAATGACAGAGCAAAATAGACAAAGTAAGATAGAAAGAGCATGATAGTTGGAAAAACAGAGACAGACAGACAGGGTAACATAGAAAGAGCATGAATAATGAGAAGACAAAGCAAGATAGACTGAAAAGCTGAGCAAAATAAATAATAAGACAGTGCAAGATAGAGAAAAGACAGTGCAAGATAGAGAAAAGACAGTGCAAGATAGACGGAAAGACAATGCAAGATAGACGAAAATACAATGCAAAATAGACGGAAAGACAGAGCAAGATAGACAAAAACACACAGCAAGATAGACAGAAAGACATTACAAGATAGACGTAAAGATAGAGGTAGATAGACATAGTAAAAAAGAGAAAGCAAGATATACGGAAAGACAATAAAAGATAGACGGAAAGACAATGTAAGATAGACGGAAGGACAATGCAAGATAGACGGAAAGTCAATGCAAGATAGACAAAGTAAAACAGAAAGAGCATGATAGTTGGAAAAACAGAGCAAGATAGACAGGGTAACATAGAAAGAGCATGAATAATGAAAAGACAGTGAACGATAGACGGAAAGACAGAGCAAGATAGACGGAAAGACGAGCAAGGTAGACGGCATTATAAAGCAGAATAGACAAAGTAAGATAGAAAGAACATGATAGTTTGAAAAACAGCGCAAGATAGACAGTATAACATAGAAAGAGCATGAATAATGGAAAGACAAAGCAAGATAGATGGAAAGACAATGCAAGATAAACGGAATGATAGAGCAAAATAGACAAAGTAAGATAGAAAGAGCATGATAGTTGGAAAAACAGAGCAAGACAGACAGGGTAACATAGAAAGAGCATGAATAATGGAAAGACTAAGCAAGATAGACTGAAAGACAATGCAAGATAGACGGAAAGACAGTGCAAGATAGACGGAAAGACAGTGCAAGATAGACGGAAAGACAGTGCAAGATAGACGGAAAGACAATGCAAGATAGACGGAAAGACAGATAAAGATAGACAAAAAGACACAGCAAGATAGACGGAAAGACACAGCAAGATAGAAAAAAAGACAGAGCTAGGTAGACGGAAAGACAATGCAAGATAGACGGAATTACAGAGCAAAATAGACAAAGTAACATAGAAAATGCATGATAGTTAGAAAAACAGAGCAAGATAGACAAAGTAAGATAGAAAGAGCATAAATAATGGTAAGACAGGGCAAGATAGACAAAAAGACACAGCAAGATATACGGAAAGATATTGCAAAATAGACCTAAAGAACGAGCAAGATATAAAAAGTAAAAAAGAGAAAGCATGATAGACGGAAACACAGTGCAAAATAAACGGAAAGACAGTGAAAGATAGACGGAAAGACAATGTAAGATAGACAAGGTTAGAACGATAATGCATGATAGACGGAATGATAGTGCAAGATAGACAAAGTAAGAAAGAAAGTGCATTATAGACGGAAAGACAATGAAAGATAGATGGAGAGACAATGCAAGATAGACCGAAAGACAATGCAAGCTAGACGGAAAGATAGACAAAGTAAGACAGAAAGAGTATGATAGACGGAAAGACAGTGCAAGAAAGATGGAAAAACAGTGTAAGAGAGACGGAAAGACAATGCAAGAAAGACAGAAAGACAGAGCAAGATACACGAAAATAAAGAGCAAGATAAACGGAAAGAAAGAGCAAGATAGACAAAGTAGGACAGAAAGAGTATGATAGACGGAAAGACAGTGCAAGAAAGATGAAAAAACAGTATAAGAGAGTCGGAAAGACAATGCAAGATAGACGGAAAGACAGAGCAAGATAGACAAAAAGACAGAGCTAGATAGACGGAAAGACAATGCAAGATAGACGGAATGACAGAGCAAAATAGACAACATAAGATAGAAAGAGCATGTTAGTTGGATAAACAGAGCAAGATAGACAGGGTAAGATAGAAAGAGCATGAATAATGGAAAGACAGAGCAAGATGGACAGAAAGACAGTGCAAGATAGACAGGAAGACAATGCAAGATAGACGTAAAGACAGAGCAAGTTAGACAAAGTAAAAAACAAAAAGCATGATAGACGGAGAGACAATGCAAGATAGACAAAGTAAAAAAAAAGAGTACGATAGACGTAAAGACAATGCAAGAGAGTCAAAGTAAGATAGAACCAAAATGATAGATGTAAAGTCACAGCAAGATAGACGGAAAGACAATGCAAGATAGACGGAATGACAGAGCAAAATAGACAAAGTAAGATAGAAAGAGCATTATAGTTTGAAAAACAGAGCAAGATACACAGGGTAACATAGAAAGAGCATGATTAATGGAAAGACAAAGCAAGATAGACGGAAGGACAATGCAAGATAAACCAAAATATAGAGCAAAATAGACAAAGTAAGATAAAAAAGAGGATGATAGTTTGAAAAACAGAGCAAGATAGACAGGGTAACATAGAAAGAGCATGAATAATGGAAAGACAAAGCAAGATATACGGAAAGACAGTGCAAGATAGACAGAAAAACTGAGCAAAATAAATAATTAGACAGTGCAAGTTAGACGGAAAGACAGTGCAAGATAGACAGAAAAACTGAGCAAACTAAATGATAAGACAGTGCAAGATAGACGGAAAGACAATGCAAAATAGACGGAAAGACAGAGCAAGATAGACAAAAAGACAGAGCTAGATAGAAGGAAAGACAATGCAAGATAGACGGAATGACAGAGCAAAATAGACAAAGTAAGATAGAAAGAGCATGATAGTTGGAAAAACAGAGCAAGACAGACAGGGTAACATAGAAAGAACATGAATAATGGAAAGACACAGCAAGATAGACGGAAAGACAATGCAAGATAGACAGAAAGACAGTGCAAGATAGACTTAAAGTCAATGCAAGAAAGACAAAGTAAGAAAGAAAGAGGATGATAGTTGGAAAGACAGTGCAAGATAGACGGAAAAAAAGTGCAAGATAGACAGAAAAACTGAGCAAATTAAATGATAAGACAGTGCAAGATAGACGGAAAGACATTGCAAGATAGACGGAAAGACAGTGCAAGATAGACGGAAAGACAATGCAAGATAGACAAAGTAAGAAAGAAAGAGCACGATAGTCGGAAAGACAGTGCAAGATAGACGGAAAGACAATGCCAGATAGACGGAAAGACAGAGCAAGATAGACAAAAAGACAGAGCTAGATAGAAGGAAAGACTATGCAAGATAGACGGAATGACAGAGCAAAATAGACAAAGAAAGATAGAAAGAGCATGATAGTTGGAAAAACAGAGCAAGGCAGACAGGCTAACATAGAAAGAGCATGAATAATGGAAAGACAAAGCAAGATAGACGGAAAGACACAGCAAGATAGACAAAAAGACACAGCAAGATAGACAGAAAGACATTACAAGATAGACGTAAAAATAGAGGTAGATAGACATAGTAAAAAAGAGAAAGCAAGATATACGGAAAGACAATACAAGATAGACGGAAAGACAATGTAAGATAGACGAAAGGACAATGCAAGATAGACAAAGTAAGACAGAAAGAGCATGATAGTTGGAAAAACAGAGCAAGATAGACAGGGTAACATAGAAAGAGCATGAATAATGAAAAGACAAAGCAAGATAGACGGAAAGACAATGCCAGATAGACGGAAAGACAGAGCAAGATAGGCAAAAACACAGAGCTAGATAGAAGGAAAGACTATGCAAGATAGACGGAATGACAGAGCAAAATAGAAAAAATAAGATAGAAAGAGCATGATAATTGGAAAAACAGAGAGACAGACAGGGTAACATAAAAAAGCATGAATAATGGAAAGATAAAGCAAGATAAACTGAAAAACTGAGCAAAATAAATAATAAGACTGTGCAAGATAGACGGAAAGACAGTGCAAGATAGACGGAAAGAGAGTGCAAGATAGACAGAAAGACAATGCAAGATAGACGGAAATACAATGCAAAATAGACGGAAATACAGAGTAAGATAGACAAAAAGACACAGCAAGATAGACAGAAAGAGATTATAAGATAGACGTAAAGATAGAGGTAGATAGACATAGTAAAAAAGAGAAAGCAACATATACGGAAAGACAATACAAGATAGACGGAAAGACAATGTAAGATAGACGGAAGGACAATGCAAGATAGACGGAAAATCAATGCAAGATAGACAAAGTAAGACAGAAAAAGCATGATAGTTGGAAAAACAGAGCAAGATAGACAGGGTAACATAGAAAGAGCATGAATAATGAAAAGACAAAGCAAGATAGACGGAAAGACAGTGCAAGATAGACAGAAAAACTGAGCAAAATAAATGATAAGACAGTGCAAGATAGACGGAAAGACAGTGCAAGATAGACAGAAAAAATTAGCAAATTAAATGATAAGACAGTGCAAGATAGACGGAAAGACAGTGCAAGATAGACAGAAAAAATTAGCAAATTAAATGATAAGACAGTGCAAGATAGTTGGAAAGACAGTGCAAGATAGACAGAAAAAATTAGCAAATTAAATGATAAGACAGTGCAAGATAGACGAAAAGACAGTGCAAGATAGACGGAAAGACAGTGCAAGATAGACGGAAAGACAGTGCAAGATAGACGGAAAGACAATGCAAGATAGACGGAAAGACAGAGAAAGATAGACAAAAAGACACAGCAAGATAGACGAAAAGACACAGCAAGATAGACAAAAAGACAGAGCTAGATAGACGGAAAGACTATGCAAGATAGACGGAATGACAGAGCAAAATAGACAAAGTAAGATAGAAAGAGCATGATAGTTGGAAAAACAGAGCAAGGCAGACAGGGTAACATAGAAAGAGCATGAATAATATAAAGACAAAGCAAGATAGACGGAAAAACTGAGCAAAATAAATAATAAGACAGTGCAAGATAGACGGAAAGACAGTGCAAGATAGACTGAAAGACATTGCAAGATAGATGGAAAGACAATGCAAGATAGACGGAAAGACAGAGCAAGATAGACAAAAAGACACAGCAAGACAGACGGAAAGACATTACAGGATAGACGAAAAGATAGAGGTAAATAGAAGTAGTAAAAAAGAGAAAGCAAGATATACGGAAAGACAATACAAGATAGTCGGAAAGACAATGTAAGATATACGGAAAGACAATGCAAGATAGACGGAAAGACAATGCAAGATAGAAAAAGTAAGATAGAAAGAGCATGATAGTTGGAAAAACAGAGCAAGATAGACAGGGTAACATAGAAAGAGCATGAATAATGAAAAGACAAAGCAAGATAGACGGAAAGACAGTGCAAGATAGACAGAAAAACTGAGCAAAATAAATGATAAGACAGTGCAAGATAGATGGAAAGACAGTGCAAGATAGACAGAAAAAATTAGCAAATTAAATGATAAGACAGTGCAAGATAGACGGAAAGACAGTGCAAGATAGACGGAAAGACAGTGCAAGATAGACGGAAAGACAATGCAAGATCGACGGAAAGACAATGCAAGATAGACGGAAAGATAGACAAAAAGACACAGCAAGATAGACGGAAAGACAGAGCAAGATAGACAAAAAGACAGAGCTAGATAGACGGAAAGACAATGCAAGATAGACGGAATTACAGAGCAAAATAGACGGAAAGAGAATGCAAAATAGACGGAAAGAAAGAGCAAGATAGACAAAAAGACACAGCAAGATAGACAGAAAGACAGATCTAGATAGATGGAAAGAGAGTGCAAGAAAGACGGAATGACAGAACAAAATAGACAAAGTAAGATAGAAAGAGCATGATAGTTGGAAAAACAGAGCAAGGCAGACAGGGTAACATAGAAAGAGCATGAATAATATAAAGACAAAGCAAGATAGACGGAAAAACTGAGCAAAATAAATAATAAGACAGTGCAAGATAGACGGAAAGACAGAGCAAGATAGACAAAAAGACAGAGCTAGATAGAAGGAAAGACAATGCAAGAAAGACGGAATGACAGAGCAAAATAGACAAAGTAAGATAGAAAGAGCATGATAGTTGGAAAAACAGAGCAAGACAGACAGGGTAACATAGAAAGAGCATGAATAATGGAAAGACAAAGCAAGATAGACAGAAACACTGAGCAAAATAAATAATAAGACAGTGCAAGATAGACGGAAAGACACAGCAAGATAGACAGAAAAACTGAGCAAATTAAATGATAAGACAGTGCAAGATAGACGGAAAGACAATGCAAGAAAGACGGAAAGACAGAGCAAGATAGATAAAAAGACACAGCAAGACAGACGGAAAGACATTACAAGATAGAGGAAAAGATAGAGGAAGATAGACAAAGTAAAAAAGAGAAAGCAAGATAGAGGGAAAGACAATGCAAGATAGACGGAAAGACAGTGCAAGATAGAGAAAAAGACAAAGCAAGATAGACAAAGTAAGAAAGAAAGAGCATGATAGTCGGAAAGACAGTGCAAGATAGACGGAAAGACAATGCCAGATAGACGGAAAGACAGAGCAAGATAGACAAAAAGACAGAGCTAGATAGAAGGAAAGACTATGCAAGATCGACGGAATGACAGAGCAAAATAGACAAAGTAAGATATAAAGAGCATGATAGTTGGAAAAACAGAACAAGGCAGAAAGGGTAACATAGAAAGAGCATGAATAATGGAAAGACAAAGCAAGATAGACTGAAAAACTGAGCAAAATAAATAATAAGACAGTGCAAGATAGACGGAAAGACAGTGCAAGATAGACGGAAAGACAATGCAAGATAAACGAAAATACAATGCAAAATAGACGGAAAGACAGAGCAAGATAGACAAAAAGACACAGCAAGATAGACAGAAAGACATTACAAGATAGACGTAAAGATAGAGGTAGATAGACATAGTAAAAAAGAGAAAGCAAGATATACGGAAAGACAATACAAGATAGATGGAAAGACAATGTAAGATAGACGAAAGGACAATGCAAGATAGACGGAAAGTCAATGCAATATAGAAAAAGTAAGACAGAAAGAGCATGATAGTTGGAAAAACAGAGCAAGATAGACAGGGTAACATAGAAAGAGCATGAATAATGAAAAGACAAAGCAAGATAGACGGAAAGACAGTGCAAGATAGACAGAAAAACTGAGCAAAATAAATGATAAGACAGTGCAAGATAGACGGAAAGACAGTTCAAGATAGATAGAAAAATTTAGCAAATTAAATTATAAGACAAAGCAAGATAGACGGAAAGACAGTGCAAGATAGACGGAAAGACAGTGCAAGATAGACGGAAAGACAGTGCAAGATAGACGGAAAGAGAATGCAAGATAGACGGAAAAACAGAGCAAGATAGACAAAAAGACAGAGCTAGATAGACGGAAAGACAATGCAATATAGACAGAATTACAGAGCAAAATAGACAAAGTAAGATAGAAAGAGCATGATAGTTGGAAAAACAGAGCAAGATAGACAGGGTAACATAGAAAGAGCATGAATAATGAAAAGACAAAGCAAGATAGACGGAAAGACAGTGCAAGATAGACAGAAAAACTGAGCAAAATAAATGATAAGACAGTGCAAGATAGATGGAAAGACAGTGCAAGATAGACAGAAAAAATTAGCAAATTAAATGATAAGACAGTGCAAGATAGACGGAAAGACAGTGCAAGATAGACGGAAAGACAGTGCAAGATAGACGGAAAGACAATGCAAGATAGACGGAAAGACAGAGAAAGATAGACAAAAAGACACAGCAAGATAGACGAAAAGACACAGCAAGATAGACAAAAAGACAGAGCTAGATAGACGGAAAGACTATGCAAGATAGACGGAATGACAGAGCAAAATAGACAAAGTAAGATAGAAAGAGCATGATAGTTGGAAAAACAGAGCAAGGCAGACAGGGTAACATAGAAAGAGCATGAATAATATAAAGACAAAGCAAGATAGACGGAAAAACTGAGCAAAATAAATAATAAGACAGTGCAAGATAGACGGAAAGACAGTGCAAGATAGACTGAAAGACATTGCAAGATAGATGGAAAGACAATGCAAGATAGACGGAAAGACAGAGCAAGATAGACAAAAAGACAAAGCAAGACAGACGGAAAGACATTACAGGATAGACGAAAAGATAGAGGTAAATAGAAGTAGTAAAAAAGAGAAAGCAAGATATACGGAAAGACAATACAAGATAGTCGGAAAGACAATGTAAGATATACGGAAAGACAATGCAAGATAGACGGAAAGACAATGCAAGATAGAAAAAGTAAGATAGAAAGAGCATGATAGTTGGAAAAACAGAGCAAGATAGACAGGGTAACATAGAAAGAGCATGAATAATGAAAAGACAAAGCAAGATAGACGGAAAGACAGTGCAAGATAGACAGAAAAACTGAGCAAAATAAATGATAAGACAGTGCAAGATAGATGGAAAGACAGTGCAAGATAGACAGAAAAAATTAGCAAATTAAATGATAAGACAGTGCAAGATAGACGGAAAGACAGTGCAAGATAGACGGAAAGACAGTGCAAGATAGACGGAAAGACAATGCAAGATCGACGGAAAGACAATGCAAGATAGACGGAAAGATAGACAAAAAGACACAGCAAGATAGACGGAAAGACAGAGCAAGATAGACAAAAAGACAGAGCTAGATAGACGGAAAGACAATGCAAGATAGACGGAATTACAGAGCAAAATAGACGGAAAGAGAATGCAAAATAGACGGAAAGAAAGAGCAAGATAGACAAAAAGACACAGCAAGATAGACAGAAAGACAGATCTAGATAGATGGAAAGAGAGTGCAAGAAAGACGGAATGACAGAACAAAATAGACAAAGTAAGATAGAAAGAGCATGATAGTTGGAAAAACAGAGCAAGGCAGACAGGGTAACATAGAAAGAGCATGAATAATATAAAGACAAAGCAAGATAGACGGAAAAACTGAGCAAAATAAATAATAAGACAGTGCAAGATAGACGGAAAGACAGAGCAAGATAGACAAAAAGACAGAGCTAGATAGAAGGAAAGACAATGCAAGAAAGACGGAATGACAGAGCAAAATAGACAAAGTAAGATAGAAAGAGCATGATAGTTGGAAAAACAGAGCAAGACAGACAGGGTAACATAGAAAGAGCATGAATAATGGAAAGACAAAGCAAGATAGACAGAAACACTGAGCAAAATAAATAATAAGACAGTGCAAGATAGACGGAAAGACACAGCAAGATAGACAGAAAAACTGAGCAAATTAAATGATAAGACAGTGCAAGATAGACGGAAAGACAATGCAAGAAAGACGGAAAGACAGAGCAAGATAGATAAAAAGACACAGCAAGACAGACGGAAAGACATTACAAGATAGAGGAAAAGATAGAGGAAGATAGACAAAGTAAAAAAGAGAAAGCAAGATAGAGGGAAAGACAATGCAAGATAGACGGAAAGACAGTGCAAGATAGAGAAAAAGACAAAGCAAGATAGACAAAGTAAGAAAGAAAGAGCATGATAGTCGGAAAGACAGTGCAAGATAGACGGAAAGACAATGCCAGATAGACGGAAAGACAGAGCAAGATAGACAAAAAGACAGAGCTAGATAGAAGGAAAGACTATGCAAGATCGACGGAATGACAGAGCAAAATAGACAAAGTAAGATATAAAGAGCATGATAGTTGGAAAAACAGAACAAGGCAGAAAGGGTAACATAGAAAGAGCATGAATAATGGAAAGACAAAGCAAGATAGACTGAAAAACTGAGCAAAATAAATAATAAGACAGTGCAAGATAGACGGAAAGACAGTGCAAGATAGACGGAAAGACAATGCAAGATAAACGAAAATACAATGCAAAATAGACGGAAAGACAGAGCAAGATAGACAAAAAGACACAGCAAGATAGACAGAAAGACATTACAAGATAGACGTAAAGATAGAGGTAGATAGACATAGTAAAAAAGAGAAAGCAAGATATACGGAAAGACAATACAAGATAGACGGAAAGACAATGTAAGATAGACGAAAGGACAATGCAAGATAGACGGAAAGTCAATGCAATATAGAAAAAGTAAGACAGAAAGAGCATGATAGTTGGAAAAACAGAGCAAGATAGACAGGGTAACATAGAAAGAGCATGAATAATGAAAAGACAAAGCAAGATAGACGGAAAGACAGTGCAAGATAGACAGAAAAACTGAGCAAAATAAATGATAAGACAGTGCAAGATAGACGGAAAGACAGTTCAAGATAGATAGAAAAATTTAGCAAATTAAATTATAAGACAAAGCAAGATAGACGGAAAGACAGTGCAAGATAGACGGAAAGACAGTGCAAGATAGACGGAAAGACAGTGCAAGATAGACGGAAAGAGAATGCAAGATAGACGGAAAAACAGAGCAAGATAGACAAAAAGACAGAGCTAGATAGACGGAAAGACAATGCAATATAGACAGAATTACAGAGCAAAATAGACAAAGTAAGATAGAAAGAGCATGATAGTTGGAAAAACAGAGCAAGATAGACAGGGTAACATAGAAAGAGCATGAATAATGAAAAGACAAAGCAAGATAGACGGAAAGACAGTGCAAGATAGACAGAAAAACTGAGCAAAATAAATGATAAGACAGTGCAAGATAGATGGAAAGACAGTGCAAGATAGACAGAAAAAATTAGCAAATTAAATGATAAGACAGTGCAAGATAGACGGAAAGACAGTGCAAGATAGACGGAAAGACAGTGCAAGATAGACGGAAAGACAATGCAAGATCGACGGAAAGACAATGCAAGATAGACGGAAAGATAGACAAAAAGACACAGCAAGATAGACGGAAAGACAGAGCAAGATAGACAAAAAGACAGAGCTAGATAGACGGAAAGACAATGCAAGATAGACGGAATTACAGAGCAAAATAGACGGAAAGAGAATGCAAAATAGACGGAAAGAAAGAGCAAGATAGACAAAAAGACACAGCAAGATAGACAGAAAGACAGATCTAGATAGATGGAAAGAGAGTGCAAGAAAGACGGAATGACAGAACAAAATAGACAAAGTAAGATAGAAAGAGCATGATAGTTGGAAAAACAGAGCAAGGCAGACAGGGTAACATAGAAAGAGCATGAATAATATAAAGACAAAGCAAGATAGACGGAAAAACTGAGCAAAATAAATAATAAGACAGTGCAAGATAGACGGAAAGACAGAGCAAGATAGACAAAAAGACAGAGCTAGATAGAAGGAAAGACAATGCAAGAAAGACGGAATGACAGAGCAAAATAGACAAAGTAAGATAGAAAGAGCATGATAGTTGGAAAAACAGAGCAAGACAGACAGGGTAACATAGAAAGAGCATGAATAATGGAAAGACAAAGCAAGATAGACAGAAACACTGAGCAAAATAAATAATAAGACAGTGCAAGATAGACGGAAAGACACAGCAAGATAGACAGAAAAACTGAGCAAATTAAATGATAAGACAGTGCAAGATAGACGGAAAGACAATGCAAGAAAGACGGAAAGACAGAGCAAGATAGATAAAAAGACACAGCAAGACAGACGGAAAGACATTACAAGATAGAGGAAAAGATAGAGGAAGATAGACAAAGTAAAAAAGAGAAAGCAAGATAGAGGGAAAGACAATGCAAGATAGACGGAAAGACAGTGCAAGATAGAGAAAAAGACAAAGCAAGATAGACAAAGTAAGAAAGAAAGAGCATGATAGTCGGAAAGACAGTGCAAGATAGACGGAAAGACAATGCCAGATAGACGGAAAGACAGAGCAAGATAGACAAAAAGACAGAGCTAGATAGAAGGAAAGACTATGCAAGATCGACGGAATGACAGAGCAAAATAGACAAAGTAAGATATAAAGAGCATGATAGTTGGAAAAACAGAACAAGGCAGAAAAGGTAACATAGAAAGAGCATGAATAATGGAAAGACAAAGCAAGATAGACTGAAAAACTGAGCAAAATAAATAATAAGACAGTGCAAGATAGACGGAAAGACAGTGCAAGATAGACGGAAAGACAATGCAAGATAAACGAAAATACAATGCAAAATAGACGGAAAGACAGAGCAAGATAGACAAAAAGACACAGCAAGATAGACAGAAAGACATTACAAGATAGACGTAAAGATAGAGGTAGATAGACATAGTAAAAAAGAGAAAGCAAGATATACGGAAAGACAATACAAGATAGACGGAAAGACAATGTAAGATAGACGAAAGGACAATGCAAGATAGACGGAAAGTCAATGCAATATAGAAAAAGTAAGACAGAAAGAGCATGATAGTTGGAAAAACAGAGCAAGATAGACAGGGTAACATAGAAAGAGCATGAATAATGAAAAGACAAAGCAAGATAGACGGAAAGACAGTGCAAGATAGACAGAAAAACTGAGCAAAATAAATGATAAGACAGTGCAAGATAGACGGAAAGACAGTTCAAGATAGATAGAAAAATTTAGCAAATTAAATTATAAGACAAAGCAAGATAGACGGAAAGACAGTGCAAGATAGACGGAAAGACAGTGCAAGATAGACGGAAAGACAGTGCAAGATAGACGGAAAGAGAATGCAAGATAGACGGAAAAACAGAGCAAGATAGACAAAAAGACAGAGCTAGATAGACGGAAAGACAATGCAATATAGACAGAATTACAGAGCAAAATAGACAAAGTAAGATAGAAAGAGCATGATAGTTGGAAAAACAGAGCAAGACAGACAGGGTAACATAGAAAGAGCATAAATAATCGAAAGACAAAGCAAGATAGACTGAAAAACTGAGCAAAATAAATAATAAGACCTTGCAAGATAGACGGAAAGACAGTGCAAGATAGACGGAAAGACAGTGCAAGATAGACAGAAAGACAATGCAAGATAGACGGAAATACAATGCAAAATAGACGGAAAGACAGAGCAAGATAGACAAAAAGACACAGCAAGATAGACAGAAAGACATTACAAGATAGACGAAAAGATAGAGGTAAATAGAAGTAGTAAAAAAGAGAAAGCAAGATAGTCGGAAAGACAATGTAAGATATACGGAAAGACAATGCAAGATAGACGGAAAGACAATGCAAGATACAAAAAGTAAGATAGAAAGAGCATGATAGTTGGAAAAACAGAGCAAGATAGACAGGGTAACATAGAAAGAGCATGAATAATGAAAAGACAAAGCAAGATAGACGGAAAGACAGTGCAAGATAGACAGAAAAACTGAGCAAAATAAATGATAAGACAGTGCAAGATAGACGGAAAGACAGTGCAAGATAGACGGAAAGACAGTGCAAGATAGACGGAAAGACAATGCAAGATCGACGGAAAGACAATGCAAGATAGACGGAAAGATAGACAAAAAGACACAGCAAGATAGACGGAAAGACAGAGCAAGATAGACAAAAAGACAGAGCTAGATAGACGGAAAGACAATGCAAGATAGACGGAATTACAGAGCAAAATAGACGGAAAGAGAATGCAAAATAGACGGAAAGAAAGAGCAAGATAGACAAAAAGACACAGCAAGATAGACAGAAAGACATTACAAGATAGACTTAAAGATAGAGTTAGATAGACAAAGTAAAAAAGAGAAAGCAAGATAGATGGAAAGACAATGCAAGATAGACGGAAAGACAGTGCAAGATAGACAAAGTAAGAAAGAAAGAGCATGATAGACGGAAAGACAGTGCAAGATAGATGGAAAGACAATGCAAGATAGACAGAAAGACAGAGCAAGATAGACAAAAAGACAGATCTAGATAGATGGAAAGAGAGTGCAAGATAGACGGAATGACAGAACAAAATAGACAAAGTAAGATAGATAGAGCATGATAGTTGGAAAAACAGAGCAAGATAGACATGATAACATAGTAAGAGCATGAATAATAGAAAGACAAAGCAAGATAGACAGAAAAACTGAGCAAAATAAATGATAAGACAGTGCAAGATAGACGGAAAGACAGAGCAAGATAGACAAAAAGACAGAGCTAGATAGAAGGAAAGACAATGCAAGATACACGGAATGACAGAGCAAAATAGACAAAGTAAGATAGAAAGAGCATGATAGTTGGAAAAACAGAGCAAGACAGACAGGGTAACATAGAAAGAGCATGAATAATGGAAAGACAAAGCAAGATAGACAGAAACACTGAGCAAAATAAATAATAAGACAGTGCAAGATAGACGGAAAGACACAGCAAGATAGACAGAAAAACTGAGCAAATTAAATGATAAGACAGTGCAAGATAGACGGAAAGACAATGCAAGAAAGACGGAAAGACAGAGCAAGATAGATAAAAAGACACAGCAAGACAGACGGAAAGACATTACAAGATAGAGGAAAAGATAGAGGAAGATAGACAAAGTAAAAAAGAGAAAGCAAGATAGAGGGAAAGACAATGCAAGAAAGACGGAAAGACAGTGCAAGATAGAGAAAAAGACAAAGCAAGATAGACAAAGTAAGAAAGAAAGAGCATGATAGTCGGAAAGACAGTGCAAGATAGACGGAAAGACAATGCCAGATAGACGGAAAGACAGAGCAAGATAGACAAAAAGACAGAACTAGATAGAAGGAAAGACTATGCAAGATAGACGGAATGACAGAGCAAAATAGACAAAGTAAGATAGAAAGAGCATGATAGTTGGAAAAACAGAACAAGGCAGACAGGGTAACATAGAAAGAGCATGAATAATGGAAAGACAAAGCAAGATAGACTGAAAAACTGAGCAAAATAAATAATAAGACAGTGCAAGATAGACGGAAAGACAGTGCAAGATAGACGGAAAGACAGTGCAAGATAAACGAAAATACAATGCAAAATAGACGGAAAGACAGAGCAAGATAGACAAAATGACACAGCAAGATAGACAGAAAGACATTACAAGATAGACGTAAAGATAGAGGTAGATAGACATAGTAAAAAAGAGAAAGCAAGATATACGGAAAGAAAATACAAGATAGACGGAAAGACAATGCAAGATAGACGGAAAGTCAATGCAAGATAGAAAAAGTAAGACAGAAAGAGCATGATAGTTGGAAAAACAGAGCAAGATAGACAGGGTAACATAGAAAGAGCATGAATAATGAAAAGACAAAGCAAGATAGAGGGAAAGACAGTGCAAGATAGACAGAAAAACTGAGCAAAATAAATGATAAGACAGTGCAAGATAGACGGAAAGACAGTGCAAGATAGATAGAAAAATTTAGCAAATTAAATTATAAGACAAAGCAAGATAGACGGAAAGACAGTGCAAGATAGACGGAAAGACAATGCAAGATAGACGGAAAGACAGTGCAAGATAGACGGAAAGAGAATGCAAGATAGACGGAAAGACAGAGCAAGATAGACAAAAAGAAAGAGCTAGATAGACGGAAAGACAATGCAAGATAGACAGAATGACAGAGCAAAATAGACAAAGTAAGATAGAAAGAGCATGATAGTTGGAAAAACAGAGCAAGACAGACAGGGTAACATAGAAAGAGCATGAATAATGGAAAGACAAAGCAAGATAGACAGAAACACTGAGCAAAATAAATAATAAGACAGTGCAAGATAGACGGAAAGACACAGCAAGATAGACAGAAAAACTGAGCAAATTAAATGATAAGACAGTGCAAGATAGACGGAAAGACAATGCAAGAAAGACGGAAAGACAGAGCAAGATAGATAAAAAGACACAGCAAGACAGACGGAAAGACATTACAAGATAGAGGAAAAGATAGAGGAAGATAGGCAAAGTAAAAAAGAGAAAGCAAGATAGAGAAAAAGACAAAGCAAGATAGACAAAGTAAGAAAGAAAGAGCATGATAGTCGGAAAGACAGTGCAAGATAGACGGAAAGACAATGCCAGATAGACGGAAAGACAGAGCAAGATAGACAAAAAGACAGAGCTAGATAGAAGGAAAGACTATGCAAGATAGACGGAATGACAGAGCAAAATAGACAAAGTAAGATAGAAAGAGCATGATAGTTGGAAAAACAGAGCAAGACAGACAGGGTAACATAGAAAGAGCATGAATAATGGAAAGACAAAGCAAGATAGACAGAAACACTGAGCAAAATAAATAATAAGACAGTGCAAGATAGACGGAAAGACACAGCAAGATAGACAGAAAAACGGAGCAAATTAAATGATAAGACAGTGCAAGATAGACGGAAAGACAATGCAAGAAAGACGGAAAGACAGAGCAAGATAGATAAAAAGACACAGCAAGACAGACGGAAAGACATTACAAGATAGAGGAAAAGATAGAGGAAGATAGACAAAGTAAAAAAGAGAAAGCAAGATAGAGGGAAAGACAATGCAAGATAGACGGAAAGACAGTGCAAGATAGAGAAAAAGACAAAGCAAGATAGACAAAGTAAGAAAGAAAGAGCATGATAGTCGGAAAGACAGTGCAAGATAGACGGAAAGACAATGCCAGATAGACGGAAAGACAGAGCAAGATAGACAAAAAGACAGAGCTAGATAGAAGGAAAGACTATGCAAGATAGACGGAATGACAGAGCAAAATAGACAAAGTAAGATAGAAAGAGCATGATAGTTGGAAAAACAGAACAAGGCAGACAGGGTAACATAGAAAGAGCATGAATAATGGAAAGACAAAGCAAGATAGACTGAAAAACTGAGCAAAATAAATAATAAGACAGTGAAAGATAGACAGAAAGACAGTGCAAGATAGACGGAAAGACAATGCAAGATAAACGAAAATACAATGCAAAATAGACGGAAAGACAGAGCAAGATAGACAAAAAGACACAGCAAGATAGACAGAAAGACATTACAAGATAGACGTAAAGATAGAGGTAGATAGACATAGTAAAAAAGAGAAAGCAAGATATACGGAAAGACAATACAAGATAGACGGAAAGACAATGTAAGATAGACGGAAGGACAATGCAAGATAGACGGAAAGTCAATGCAAGATAGAAAAAGTAAGACAGAAAGAGCATAATAGTTGAAAAAACAGAGCAAGATAGACAGGGTAACATAGAAAGAGCATGAATAATGAAAAGACAAAGCAAGATAGACGGAAAGACAGTGCAAGATAGACAGAAAAACTGAGCAAAATAAATGATAAGACAGTGCAAGATAGACGGAAAGACAGTGCAAGATAGATAGAAAAATTTAGCAAATTAAATTATAAGACAAAGCAAGATAGACGGAAAGACAGTGCAAGATAGACGGAAAGACAGTGCAAGATAGACGGAAAGACAGTGCAAGATAGACGGAAAGAGAATGCAAGATAGACGGAAAGACAGAGGAAGATAGACAAAAAAACAGAGCTAGATAGACGGAAAGACAATGCAAGATAGACAGAATTACAGAGCAAAATAGACAAAGTAAGATAGAAAGAGCATGATAGTTGGAAAAACAGAGCAAGACAGACAGGGTAACATAGAAAGAGCATGAATAATGGAAAGACAAAGCAAGATAGACAGAAACACTGAGCAAAATAAATAATAAGACAGTGCAAGATAGACGGAAAGACACAGCAAGATAGACAGAAAAACTGAGCAAATTAAATGATAAGACAGTGCAAGATAGACGGAAAGACAATGCAAGAAAGACGGAAAGACAGAGCAAGATAGATAAAAAGACACAGCAAGACAGACGGAAAGACATTACAAGATAGAGGAAAAGATAGAGGAAGATAGACAAAGTAAAAAAGAGAAAGCAAGATAGAGGGAAAGACAATGCAAGATAGACGGAAAGACAGTGCAAGATAGAGAAAAAGACAAAGCAAGATAGACAAAGTAAGAAAGAAAGAGCATGATAGTCGGAAAGACAGTGCAAGATAGACGGAAAGACTATGCAAGATCGACGGAATGACAGAGCAAAATAGACAAAGTAAGATATAAAGAGCATGATAGTTGGAAAAACAGAACAAGGCAGAAAGGGTAACATAGAAAGAGCATGAATAATGGAAAGACAAAGCAAGATAGACTGAAAAACTGAGCAAAATAAATAATAAGACAGTGCAAGATAGACGGAAAGACAGTGCAAGATAGACGGAAAGACAATGCAAGATAAACGAAAATACAATGCAAAATAGACGGAAAGACAGAGCAAGATAGACAAAAAGACACAGCAAGATAGACAGAAAGACATTACAAGATAGACGTAAAGATAGAGGTAGATAGACATAGTAAAAAAGAGAAAGCAAGATATACGGAAAGACAATACAAGATAGACGGAAAGACAATGTAAGATAGACGAAAGGACAATGCAAGATAGACGGAAAGTCAATGCAATATAGAAAAAGTAAGACAGAAAGAGCATGATAGTTGGAAAAACAGAGCAAGATAGACAGGGTAACATAGAAAGAGCATGAATAATGAAAAGACAAAGCAAGATAGACGGAAAGACAGTGCAAGATAGACAGAAAAACTGAGCAAAATAAATGATAAGACAGTGCAAGATAGACGGAAAGACAGTTCAAGATAGATAGAAAAATTTAGCAAATTAAATTATAAGACAAAGCAAGATAGACGGAAAGACAGTGCAAGATAGACGGAAAGACAGTGCAAGATAGACGGAAAGACAGTGCAAGATAGACGGAAAGAGAATGCAAGATAGACGGAAAAACAGAGCAAGATAGACAAAAAGACAGAGCTAGATAGACGGAAAGACAATGCAATATAGACAGAATTACAGAGCAAAATAGACAAAGTAAGATAGAAAGAGCATGATAGTTGGAAAAACAGAGCAAGACAGACAGGGTAACATAGAAAGAGCATAAATAATCGAAAGACAAAGCAAGATAGACTGAAAAACTGAGCAAAATAAATAATAAGACCTTGCAAGATAGACGGAAAGACAGTGCAAGATAGACGGAAAGACAGTGCAAGATAGACAGAAAGACAATGCAAGATAGACGGAAATACAATGCAAAATAGACGGAAAGACAGAGCAAGATAGACAAACAGACACAGCAAGATAGACAGAAAGACATTACAAGATAGACGAAAAGATAGAGGTAAATAGAAGTAGTAAAAAAGAGAAAGCAAGATATACGGAAAGACAATACAAGATAGTCGGAAAGACAATGTAAGATATACGGAAAGACAATGCAAGATAGACGGAAAGACAATGCAAGATACAAAAAGTAAGATAGAAAGAGCATGATAGTTGGAAAAACAGAGCAAGATAGACAGGGTAACATAGAAAGAGCATGAATAATGAAAAGACAAAGCAAGATAGACGGAAAGACAGTGCAAGATAGACAGAAAAACTGAGCAAAATAAATGATAAGACAGTGCAAGATAGACGGAAAGACAGTGCAAGATAGACGGAAAGACAGTGCAAGATAGACGGAAAGACAATGCAAGATCGACGGAAAGACAATGCAAGATAGACGGAAAGATAGACAAAAAGACACAGCAAGATAGACGGAAAGACAGAGCAAGATAGACAAAAAGACAGAGCTAGATAGACGGAAAGACAATGCAAGATAGACGGAATTACAGAGCAAAATAGACGGAAAGAGAATGCAAAATAGACGGAAAGAAAGAGCAAGATAGACAAAAAGACACAGCAAGATAGACAGAAAGACATTACAAGATAGACTTAAAGATAGAGTTAGATAGACAAAGTAAAAAAGAGAAAGCAAGATAGATGGAAAGACAATGCAAGATAGACGGAAAGACAGTGCAAGATAGACAAAGTAAGAAAGAAAGAGCATGATAGACGGAAAGACAGTGCAAGATAGATGGAAAGACAATGCAAGATAGACAGAAAGACAGAGCAAGATAGACAAAAAGACAGATCTAGATAGATGGAAAGAGAGTGCAAGATAGACGGAATGACAGAACAAAATAGACAAAGTAAGATAGATAGAGCATGATAGTTGGAAAAACAGAGCAAGATAGACATGATAACATAGTAAGAGCATGAATAATAGAAAGACAAAGCAAGATAGACAGAAAAACTGAGCAAAATAAATGATAAGACAGTGCAAGATAGACGGAAAGACAGAGCAAGATAGACAAAAAGACAGAGCTAGATAGAAGGAAAGACAATGCAAGATACACGGAATGACAGAGCAAAATAGACAAAGTAAGATAGAAAGAGCATGATAGTTGGAAAAACAGAGCAAGACAGACAGGGTAACATAGAAAGAGCATGAATAATGGAAAGACAAAGCAAGATAGACAGAAACACTGAGCAAAATAAATAATAAGACAGTGCAAGATAGACGGAAAGACACAGCAAGATAGACAGAAAAACTGAGCAAATTAAATGATAAGACAGTGCAAGATAGACGGAAAGACAATGCAAGAAAGACGGAAAGACAGAGCAAGATAGATAAAAAGACACAGCAAGACAGACGGAAAGACATTACAAAATAGAGGAAAAGATAGAGGAAGATAGACAAAGTAAAAAAGAGAAAGCAAGATAGAGGGAAAGACAATGCAAGAAAGACGGAAAGACAGTGCAAGATAGAGAAAAAGACAAAGCAAGATAGACAAAGTAAGAAAGAAAGAGCATGATAGTCGGAAAGACAGTGCAAGATAGACGGAAAGACAATGCCAGATAGACGGAAAGACAGAGCAAGATAGACAAAAAGACAGAGCTAGATAGAAGGAAAGACTATGCAAGATAGACGGAATGACAGAGCAAAATAGACAAAGTAAGATAGAAAGAGCATGATAGTTGGAAAAACAGAACAAGGCAGACAGGGTAACATAGAAAGAGCATGAATAATGGAAAGACAAAGCAAGATAGACTGAAAAACTGAGCAAAATAAATAATAAGACAGTGCAAGATAGACGGAAAGACAGTGCAAGATAGACGGAAAGACAGTGCAAGATAAACGAAAATACAATGCAAAATAGACGGAAAGACAGAGCAAGATAGACAAAATGACACAGCAAGATAGACAGAAAGACATTACAAGATAGACGTAAAGATAGAGGTAGATAGACATAGTAAAAAAGAGAAAGCAAGATATACGGAAAGACAATACAAGATAGACGGAAAGACAATGCAAGATAGACGGAAAGTCAATGCAAGATAGAAAAAGTAAGACAGAAAGAGCATGATAGTTGGAAAAACAGAGCAAGATAGACAGGGTAACATAGAAAGAGCATGAATAATGAAAAGACAAAGCAAGATAGAGGGAAAGACAGTGCAAGATAGACAGAAAAACTGAGCAAAATAAATGATAAGACAGTGCAAGATAGACGGAAAGACAGTGCAAGATAGATAGAAAAATTTAGCAAATTAAATTATAAGACAAAGCAAGATAGACGGAAAGACAGTGCAAGATAGACGGAAAGACAATGCAAGATAGACGGAAAGACAGTGCAAGATAGACGGAAAGAGAATGCAAGATAGACGGAAAGACAGAGCAAGATAGACAAAAAGACAGAGCTAGATAGACGGAAAGACAATGCAAGATAGACAGAATGACAGAGCAAAATAGACAAAGTAAGATAGAAAGAGCATGATAGTTGGAAAAACAGAGCAAGACAGACAGGGTAACATAGAAAGAGCATGAATAATGGAAAGACAAAGCAAGATAGACAGAAACACTGAGCAAAATAAATAATAAGACAGTGCAAGATAGACGGAAAGACACAGCAAGATAGACAGAAAAACTGAGCAAATTAAATGATAAGACAGTGCAAGATAGACGGAAAGACAATGCAAGAAAGACGGAAAGACAGAGCAAGATAGATAAAAAGACACAGCAAGACAGACGGAAAGACATTACAAGATAGAGGAAAAGATAGAGGAAGATAGGCAAAGTAAAAAAGAGAAAGCAAGATAGAGAAAAAGACAAAGCAAGATAGACAAAGTAAGAAAGAAAGAGCATGATAGTCGGAAAGACAGTGCAAGATAGACGGAAAGACAATGCCAGATAGACGGAAAGACAGAGCAAGATAGACAAAAAGACAGAGCTAGATAGAAGGAAAGACTATGCAAGATAGACGGAATGACAGAGCAAAATAGACAAAGTAAGATAGAAAGAGCATGATAGTTGGAAAAACAGAGCAAGACAGACAGGGTAACATAGAAAGAGCATGAATAATGGAAAGACAAAGCAAGATAGACAGAAACACTGAGCAAAATAAATAATAAGACAGTGCAAGATAGACGGAAAGACACAGCAAGATAGACAGAAAAACGGAGCAAATTAAATGATAAGACAGTGCAAGATAGACGGAAAGACAATGCAAGAAAGACGGAAAGACAGAGCAAGATAGATAAAAAGACACAGCAAGACAGACGGAAAGACATTACAAGATAGAGGAAAAGATAGAGGAAGATAGACAAAGTAAAAAAGAGAAAGCAAGATAGAGAAAAAGACAAAGCAAGATAGACAAAGTAAGAAAGAAAGAGCATGATAGTCGGAAAGACAGTGCAAGATAGACGGAAAGACAATGCCAGATAGATGGAAAGACAGAGCAAGATAGACAAAAAGACAGAGCTAGATAGAAGGAAAGACTATGCAAGATAGACGGAATGACAGAGCAAAATAGACAAAGTAAGATAGAAAGAGCATGATAGTTGGAAAAACAGAACAAGGCAGACAGGGTAACATAGAAAGAGCATGAATAATGGAAAGACAAAGCAAGATAGACTGAAAAACTGAGCAAAATAAATAATAAGACAGTGCAAGATAGACGGAAAGACAGTGCAAGATAGACGGAAAGACAATGCAAGATAAACGAAAATACAATGCAAAATAGACGGAAAGACAGAGCAAGATAGACAAAAAGACAAAGCAAGATAGACAGAAAGACATTACAAGATAGACGTAAAGATAGAGGTAGATAGACATAGTAAAAAAGAGAAAGCAAGATATACGGAAAGACAATACAAGATAGACGGAAAGACAATGTAAGATAGACGGAAGGACAATGCAAGATAGACGGAAAGTCAATGCAAGATAGAAAAAGTAAGACAGAAAGAGCATGATAGTTGGAAAAACAGAGCAAGATAGACAGGGTAACATAGAAAGAGCATGAATAATGAAAAGACAAAGCAAAATAGACGGAAAGACAGTGCAAGATAGACAGAAAAACTGAGCAAAATAAATGATAAGACAGTGCAAGATAGACGGAAAGACAGTGCAAGATAGATAGAAAAATTTAGCAAATTAAATTATAAGACAAAGCAAGATAGACGGAAAGACAGTGCAAGATAGACGGAAAGACAGTGCAAGATAGACGGAAAGAGAATGCAAGATAGACGGAAAGACAGAGCAAGATAGACAAAAAGACAGAGCTAGATAGACGGAAAGACAATGCAAGATAGACAGAATTATAGAGCAAAATAGACAAAGTAACATAGAAAGAGCATGATAATTGGAAAAATAGAGAAAGACAGACAGGGTAACATAGAAAGAGCATGAATAATGGAAAGACAAAGCAAGATAGACTGAAAAACTGAGCAAAATAAATAATAAGACCGTGCAAGATAGACGGAAAGACAGTGCAAGATAGACGGAAAGACAGTGCAAGATAGACAGAAAGACAATGCAAGATAGACGGAAATACAATGCAAAATAGACGGAAAGACAGAGCAAGATAGACAAAAAGACACAGCAAGATAGACGGAAAGACATTACAAGATAGATGAAAAGATAGAGGTAAATAGAAGTAGTAAAAAAGAGAAAGCAAGATATACGGAATGACAATATAAGATAGTCGGAAAGACAATGTAAGATATACGGAAAGACAATGCAAGATAGACGGAAAGACAATGCAAGATAGAAAAAGTAAGATAGAAAGAGCATGATAGTTGGAAAAACAGAGCAAGATAGACAGGGTAACATAGAAAGAAAATGAATAATGAAAAGACAGTGCAAGATAGACAGAAAAACTGAGCAAAATAAATGATAAGACAGTGCAAGATAGACGGAAAGACAGTGCAAGATAGACAGAAAAATTTAGCAAATTAAATTATAAGACAAAGCAAGATAGACGGAAAGACAGTGCAAGATAGACGGAAAGACAGTGCAAGATAGACGGAAAGAGAATGCAAGATAGACGGAAAGACAGAGCAAGATAGACAAAAAGACACAGCAAGATAGACGGAAAGACAGAGCAAGATAGACAAAGAGACAGTGCTAGATAGACGGAAAGACAATGCAAGATAGACAGAATTATAGAGGAAAATAGACAAAGTAACATAGAAAGAGCATGATAGTTGGAAAAACAGAGCAAGATAGAAAGGGTAACATAGAAAGAGCATGAATAATGGAAAGACAAAGCAAGATAGACTGAAAGACAATGCAAGATAGAAAGAAAGACAGAGCAAGATAGACAAAAAGACACAGCAAGATAGACGGAAAGACAGTGCAAGATAGACTGAAATACAATGCAAGATAGATGGAAAGACAATGCAAAATAGACGGAAAGACAGAGCAAGATAGATAAAAAGACATAGCAAGACAGACGGAAAGACATTATAAGATAGAGGAAAAGATAGAGGAATATAGACAAAGTAAAAAAGAGAAAGCAAGATAGACGGAAAGACAATGCAAGATAGATGGAAAGACAGTGCAAGATAGACAGAAAGACAATGCAAGATAGACAAAAAGACAGAGCTAGATAGGAGGAAAGACAATGCAAGATAGACGGAATGACAGAGCAAAATAGACAAAGTAAGATAGAAAGAGCATGATAGTTGGAAAAACAGAGCAAGACAGACAGGGTAACATAGAAAGAGCATGAATAATGGAAAGACAAAGCAAGATAGACAGAAACACTGAGCAAAATAAATAAGACAGTGCAAGATAGACGGAAAGACAGTGCAAGATAGACAGAAAAACTGAGCAAATTAAATGATAAGACAGTGCAAGATAGACGGAAAGACAATGCAAGAAAGACGGAAAGACAGAGCAAGATAGACAAAAAGACACAGCAAGATAGACAAAAAGACAGAGCTAGATAGACGGAAAGACAATGCAAGATAGACGGAATTACAGAGCAAAATAGACAAAGTAACATAGAAAGAGCATGATAGTTGGAAAAACAGAGCAAGATAGACAGGGTAACATAGAAAGAGCATGAATAATGAAAAGACAAAGCAAGATAGACGGAAAGACAGTGCAAGATAGACAGAAAAACTGAGCAAAATAAATGATAAGACAGTGCAAGATAGACGGAAAGACAGTGCAAGATAGATAGAAAAATTTAGCAAATTAAATTATAAGACAAAGCAAGATAGACGGAAAGACAGTGCAAGATAGACGGAAAGACAGTGCAAGATAGACGGAAAGACAGTGCAAGATAGACGGAAAGAGAATGCAAGATAGACGGAAAGACAGAGCAAGATAGACAAAAAGACAGAGCTAGATAGACGGAAAGACAATGCAAGATAGACAGAATTATAGAGCAAAATAGAAAAAGTAACATAGAAAGAGCATGATAATTGGAAAAATAGAGAAAGACAGACAGGGTAACATAGAAAGAGCATGAATAATGGAAAGACAAAGCAAGATAGACAGAAACACTGAGCAAAATAAATAAGACAGTGCAAGATAGACGGAAAGACAGTGCAAGATAGACAGAAAAACTGAGCAAATTAAATGATAAGACAGTGCAAGATAGACGGAAAGACAATGCAAGAAAGACGGAAAGACAGAGCAAGATAGACAAAAAGACACAGCAAGATAGACAAAAAGACAGAGCTAGATAGACGGAAAGACAATGCAAGATAGACGGAATTACAGAGCAAAATAGACAAAGTAACATAGAAAGAGCATGATAGTTGGAAAAACAGAGCAAGATAGACAGGGTAACATAGAAAGAACATGAATAATGGAAAGACAAAGCAAGATAGACGGAAAGACAATGCAAGATAGACGGAAAGACAGAGCAAGATAGACAAAAAGATACAGCAAGATAGACGGAAAGACATTACAAGATATACGTAAAGATAGAGGTAGATAGACAAAGTAAGATAGAAAGAGCATGATAGTTGGAAAAACAGAGCAAGACAGACAGGGTAACATAGAAAGAGCATGAATAATGGAAAGACAAAGCAAGATAGACGGAAAGACAGTGCAAGATAGACGGAAAGACAGTGCAAGATAGACGAAAGACAATGCAAGATAGACAAAGTAAGAAAGAAAGAGTATGATAGACTGAAAGACAATGCAAGATAGACGGAAAGACAGAGCAAATAGATGAAAAGACAGAGCAAGGTAGACGGCATTACAAAGCAGAATAGACAAAGTAAGATAGAAAGAGCATGATAGTTGGAAAAACAGAGCAAGACAGACAGGGTAACATAGAAAGAGCATGAATAATGGAAAGACAAAGCAAGATAGACGGAAAGACAGTGCAAGAAAGACAGAAAAACTGAGCAAATTACATGATAAGACAGTGCAAGATAGACGGAAAGACAATGCAAGATAAACGGAATGATAGAGCAAAATAGACAAAGTAACATAGAAAAAGCATGATAGTAGGAAAAACAGAGCAAAACAGACAGGGAAACATAGAAAGAGCATGAATAATGCAAAGACAAAGCAAGATAGACGGAAAGACACTGCAAGATAGACAGAAAAACTGAGTAAATTAAATGATAAGAAAGTGCAAGATAGACGGAAAGACAGTGCAAGATAGACGGAAAGACAATGCAAGATAGACGGAAAGACAATGCAAAATAGACGGAAAGAAAGAGCAAGATAGACAAAAAGACACAGCAAGATAGACAGAAAGACATTACAAGATAGACGTAAAGATAGAGGTAGATAGACATAGTAAAAAAGAGAAAGCAAGATATACGGAAAAACAATACAAGATAGACGGAAAGACAATGCAAGATAGACGGAAAGACAATGCAAGATAGACAAAGTAAGATAGAAAGAGCATGATGGTTGGAAAAACAGAGCAAGATAGACAGGGTAACATAGAAAGAGCATGAATAATGGAAAGACAAAGCAAGATAGACGGAAAGACAGTGCAAGATAGACAGAAAAACTGAGCAAAATAAATGATAAGACAGTGCAAGATAGACGGAAAGACAGTGAAAGATAGACAGAAAAAATTAGCAAATTAAATGATAAGACAGTGCAAGATAGACGGAAAGACAGTGCAAGATAGACGGAAGGACAGTGCAAGATAGACGGAAAGACAATGCAAGATAGACGGAAAGACAATGCAAGATAGACAGAAAGACAGAGAAAGATAGACAAAAAGACACAGCAAGATAGACGGAAAGACAGAGCAAGATAGACAAAAAGACAGAGCTAGATAGACGGAAAGACTATGCAAGATAGACGGAATTACAGAGCAAAATAAACAAAGTAACATAGAAAGAGCATGATAGTTGGAAAAACAGAGCAAGATAGACAGGGTAACATAGAAAGAGCATGAATAATGGAAAGATAAAAAGCAAGATAGACGGAAAGACAATGCAAGATACACTGAAAGACACTGCAAGAAAAACGGAAAGACAGAGCAAGATAGACAAAAAGATACAGCAAGATAGACGGAAAGACATTACAAGATATACGTAAAGATAGAGGTAGATAGACAAAGTAAGATAGAAAGAGCATGATAGTTGGAAAAACAGAGCAAGACAGACAGGGTAACATAGAAAGAGCATGAATAATGGAAAGACAAAGCAAGATAGACGGAAAGACAGTGCAAGATAGACGGAAAGACAGTGCAAGATAGACGGAAAGACAATGCAAGATAGACAAAGTAAGAAAGAAAGAGTATGATAGACGGAAAGACGGTGCAAGATAGACGAAAAGACAATCCAAGATAGACGGAAAGACATTGCAAGATAGACGGAAAGACATAGCAAGATAGATGGAAAGACAGAGCAAGGTAGACGGCATTACAAAGCAGAATAGACAAAGTAAGACAGAAAGAGCATGATAGTTGGAATAACAGAGCAAGAAAGACAGGGTAACATAGAAAGAGCATGAATAATGGAAAGACAAAGCAAGATAGACGGAAAGACAGTGCAAGAAAGACAGAAAAACTGAGCAAATTAAATCATAAGACAGTGCAAGATAGACGGAAAGACAATGCAAGATAAACGGAATGATAGAGCAAAACAGACAAAGTAAGATGGAAAGAGCATGATAGTAGGAAAAACAGAGCAAGACAGACAGGGAAACATAGAAAGAGCATGAATAATGGAAAGACAAAGCAAGATAGACGGAAAGACAGTGCAAGATAGACAGAAAAACTGAGCAAATTAAATGATAACAAAGTGCAAGATAGACGGAAAGACAGTGCAAGATAGTCGGAAAGACAGTGCAAGATAGACGGAAAGACAATGCAAGATAGACGGAAAGACAATGCAAAATAGACGGAAAGAAAGAGCAAGATAGACAAAAAGACACAGCAAGATAGACAGAAAGACATTACAAGATAGACGTAAAAATAGAGGTAGATAGACATAGTAAAAAAGAGAAAGCAAGATATACGGAAAGACAATACAAGATAGACGGAAATGCAAGATAGACGGAAAGACAATGCAAGATAGACGGAAAGACAATGCAAGATAGACAAAGTAAGATAGAAAGAGCATGATAGTTGGAAAAACAGAGCAAGATAGACAAGGTAACATAGAAAGAGCATGAATAATGGAAAGACAAAGCAAGATAGACGGAAAGACAATGCAAGATAGACAGAAAAACTTAGCAAAATAAATGATAAGACAGTGCAAGATAGACGGAAAGATAGTGCAAGATAGACGAAAAGACAGTGCAAGATAGACTGAAAGACAATGCAAGATAGACGGAAAGACAGAGCAAGATAGACAAAAAGATACAGCAAGATAGACGGAAAGACATTACAAGATATACGTAAAGATAGAGGTAGATAGACAAAGTAAGATAGAAAGAGCATGATAGTTGGAAAAACAGAGCAAGACAGACAGGGTAACATAGAAAGAGCATGAATAATGGAAAGACAAAGCAAGATAGACGGAAAGACAGTGCAAGATAGACGGAAAGACAATGCAAGATAGACGGAAAGACAATGCAAAATAGACGGAAAGAAAGAGCAAGATAGACAAAAAGACACAGCAAGATAGACAGAAAGACATTACAAGATAGACGTAAAGATAGAGGTAGATAGACATAGTAAAAAAGAGAAAGCAAGATATACGGAAAGACAATACAAGATAGACGGAAAGACAATGCAAGATAGACAGAAAGACAATGCAAAATAGACGGAAAGAAAATGCAAGATAGACAAAGTAAGATAGAAAGAGCATGATGGTTGGAAAAACAGAGCAAGATAGACAGGGTAACATAGAAAGAGCATGAATAATGGAAAGACAAAGCAAGATAGACGGAAAGACAGTGCAAGATAGACAGAAAAACTGAGCAAAATAAATGATAAGACAGTGCAAGATAGACGGAAAGACAGTGAAAGATAGACAGAAAAAATTAGCAAATTAAATGATAAGACAGTGCAAGATAGACGGAAAGACAGTGCAAGATAGACGGAAAGACAGTGCAAGATAGACGGAAAGACAATGCAAGATCGACGGAAAGACAATGCAAGATAGACGGAAAGACAGAGAAAGATAGACAAAAAGACACAGCAAGATAGACGGAAAGACAGAGCAAGATAGACAAAAAGACAGAGCTAGATAGATGGAAAGACTATGCAAGATAGACGGAATTACAGAGCAAAATAGACAAAGTAACATAGAAAGAGCATGATAGTTGGAAAAACAGAGCAAGATAGACGGAAAGACAATGCAAGATAGACTGAAAGACACTGCAAGAAAAACGGAAAGACAGAGCAAGATAGACAAAAAGATACAGCAAGATAGACGGAAAGACATTACAAGATATACGTAAAGATAGAGGTAGATAGACAAAGTAAGATAGAAAGAGCATGATAGTTGGAAAAACAGAGCAAGACAGACAGGGTAACATAGAAAGAGCATGAATAATGGAAAGACAAAGCAAGATAGACGGAAAGACAGTGCAAGATAGACGGAAAGACAGTGCAAGATAGACGGAAAGACAATGCAAGATAGACAAAGTAAGAAAGAAAGAGTATGATAGACGGAAAGACAGTGCAAGATAGACGAAAAGACAATGCAAGATAGACGGAAAGACATTGCAAGATAGACGGAAAGACAATGCAAGATAGACAAAGTAAGAAAGAAAGAGTATGATAGACGGAAAGACAGTGCAAGATAGACGAAAAGACAATGCAAGATAGACGGAAAGACAATGCAAGATAGACGGAAAGAAAGAGCAAGATAGACAAAAAGACACAGCAAGATAGACAGAAAGACATTACAAGATAGACGTAAAAATAGAGGTAGATAGACATAGTAAAAAAGAGAAAGCAAGATATATGGAAAGACAATACAAGATAGACGGAAATGCAAGATAGACGGAAAGACAATGCAAGATAGACGGAAAGACAATGCAAGATAGACAAAGTAAGATAGAAAGAGCATGATAGTTGGAAAAACAGAGCAAGATAGACAGGGTAACATAGAAAGAGCATGAATAATGGAAAGACAAAGCAAGATAGACGTAAAGACAATGCAAGATAGACAGAAAAACTTAGCAAAATAAATGATAAGACAGTGCAAGATAGACGGAAAGATAGTGCAAGATAGACGAAAAGACAGTGCAAGATAGACTGAAAGACAATGCAAGATAGACGGAAAGACAGAGCAAGATAGACAAAAAGATACAGCAAGATAGACGGAAAGACATTACAAGATATACGTAAAGATAGAGGTAGATAGACAAAGCAAGATAGAAAGAGCATGATAGTTGGAAAAACAGAGCAAGACAGACAGGGTAACATAGAAAGAGCATGAATAATGGAAAGACAAAGCAAGATAGACGGAAAGACAGTGCAAGATAGACGGAAAGACAATGCAAGATAGACGGAAAGACAATGCAAAATAGACGGAAAGAAAGAGCAAGATAGACAAAAAGACACAGCAAGATAGACAGAAAGACATTACAAGATAGACGTAAAGATAGAGGTAGATAGACATAGTAAAAAAGAGAAAGCAAGATATACGGAAAGACAATACAAGATAGACGGAAAGACAATGCAAGATAGACAGAAAGACAATGCAAAATAGACGGAAAGAAAATGCAAGATAGACAAAGTAAGATAGAAAGAGCATGATGGTTGGAAAAACAGAGCAAGATAGACAGGGTAACATAGAAAGAGCATGAATAATGGAAAGACAAAGCAAGATAGACGGAAAGACAGTGCAAGATAGACAGAAAAACTGAGCAAAATAAATGATAAGACAGTGCAAGATAGACGGAAAGACAGTGCAAGATAGACGGAAAGACAGTGCAAGATAGACGGAAAGACAATGCAAGATCGACGGAAAGACAATGCAAGATAGACGGAAAGACAGAGAAAGATAGACAAAAAGACACAGCAAGATAGACGGAAAGACAGAGCAAGATAGACAAAAAGACAGAGCTAGATAGACGGAAAGACTATGCAAGATAGACGGAATTACAGAGCAAAATAGACAAAGTAACATAGAAAGAGCATGATAGTTGGAAAAACAGAGCAAGATAGACAGGGTAACATAGAAAGAGCATGAATAATGGAAAGAAAAAGCAAGATAGACGGAAAGACAATGCAAGATAGACTGAAAGACACTGCAAGAAAAACGGAAAGACAGAGCAAGATAGACAAAAAGATACAGCAAGATAGACGGAAAGACATTACAAGATATACGTAAAGATAGAGGTAGATAGACAAAGTAAGATAGAAAGAGCATGATAGTTGGAAAAACAGAGCAAGACAGACAGGGTAACATAGAAAGAGCATGAATAATGGAAAGACAAAGCAAGATAGACGGAAAGACAGTGCAAGATAGACGGAAAGACAGTGCAAGATAGACGGAAAGACAATGCAAGATAGACAAAGTAAGAAAGAAAGAGTATGATAGACGGAAAGACAGTGCAAGATAGACAAAAAGACAATGCAAGATAGACGGAAAGACATTGCAAGATAGACGGAAAGACATAGCAAGATAGATGGAAAGACAGAGCAAGGTAGACGGCATTACAAAGCAGAATAGACAAAGTAAGACAGAAAGAGCATGATAGTTGGAAAAACAGAGCAAGAAAGACAGGGTAACATAGAAAGAGCATGAATAATGGAAAAGACAAAGCAAGATAGAAGGAAAGACAATGCAAGATAAACGGAATGATAGAGCAAAATAGACAAAGTAAGATAGAAAGAGCACGATAGTTGGAAAAACAGAGCAAGACAGACAGGGTAACATGGAAAGAGCATGAATAATGGAAAGACAAAGCAAGATAGACGGAAAGACAGTGCAAGAAAGACAGAAAAACTGAGCAAATTAAATCATAAGACAGTGCAAGATAGACGGAAAGACAATGCAAGATAAACGGAATGATAGAGCAAAACAGACAAAGTAAGATAGAAAAAGCATGATAGTAGGAAAAACAGAGCAAGACAGACAGGGAAACATAGAAAGAGCATGAATAATGGAAAGACAAAGCAAGATAGACGGAAAGACAGTGCAAGATAGACAGAAAAACTGAGCAAATTAAATGATAACAAAGTGCAAGATAGACGGAAAGACAGTGCAAGATAGTCGGAAAGACAGTGCAAGATAGACGGAAAGACAATGCAAGATAGACGGAAAGACAATGCAAAATAGACGGAAAGAAAGAGCAAGATAGACAAAAAGACACAGCAAGATAGACAGAAAGACATTACAAGATAGACGTAAAAATAGAGGTAGATAGACATAGTAAAAAAGAGAAAGCAAGATATATGGAAAGACAATACAAGATAGACGGAAATGCAAGATAGACGGAAAGACAATGCAAGATAGACGGAAAGACAATGCAAGATAGACAAAGTAAGATAGAAAGAGCATGATAGTTGGAAAAACAGAGCAAGATAGACAGGGTAACATAGAAAGAGCATGAATAATGGAAAGACAAAGCAAGATAGACGTAAAGACAATGCAAGATAGACAGAAAAACTTAGCAAAATAAATGATAAGACAGTGCAAGATAGACGGAAAGATAGTGCAAGATAGACGAAAAGACAGTGCAAGATAGACTGAAAGACAATGCAAGATAGACGGAAAGACAGAGCAAGATAGACAAAAAGATACAGCAAGATAGATGGAAAGACATTACAAGATATACGTAAAGATAGAGGTAGATAGACAAAGTAAGATAGAAAGAGCATGATAGTTGGAAAAACAGAGCAAGACAGACAGGGTAACATAGAAAGAGCATGAATAATGGAAAGACAAAGCAAGATAGACGGAAAGACAGTGCAAGATAGACGGAAAGACAATGCAAGATAGACGGAAAGACAATGCAAAATAGACGGAAAGAAAGAGCAAGATAGACAAAAAGACACAGCAAGATAGACAGAAAGACATTACAAGATAGACGTAAAGACAGAGGTAGATAGACATAGTAAAAAAGAGAAAGCAAGATATACGGAAAGACAATACAAGATAGACGGAAAGACAATGCAAGATAGACAGAAAGACAATGCAAAATAGACGGAAAGAAAATGCAAGATAGACAAAGTAAGATAGAAAGAGCATGATGGTTGGAAAAACAGAGCAAGATAGACAGGGTAACATAGAAAGAGCATGAATAATGGAAAGACAAAGCAAGATAGACGGAAAGACAGTGCAAGATAGACAGAAAAACTGAGCAAAATAAATGATAAGACAGTGCAAGATAGACGGAAAGACAGTGAAAGATAGACAGAAAAAATTAGCAAATTAAATGATAAGACAGTGCAAGATAGACGGAAAGACAGTGCAAGATAGACGGAAAGACAGTGCAAGATAGACGGAAAGACAATGCAAGATCGACGGAAAGACAATGCAAGATAGACGGAAAGACAGAGAAAGATAGACAAAAAGACACAGCAAGATAGACGGAAAGACAGAGCAAGATAGACAAAAAGACAGAGCTAGATAGACGGAAAGACTATGCAAGATAGACGGAATTACAGAGCAAAATAGACAAAGTAACATAGAAAGAGCATGATAGTTGGAAAAACAGAGCAAGATAGACAGGGTAACATAGAAAGAGCATGAATAATGGAAAGACAAAGCAAGATAGACGGAAAGACAATGCAAGATAGACTGAAAGACACTGCAAGAAAAACGGAAAGACAGAGCAAGATAGACAAAAAGATACAGCAAGATAGACGGAAAGACATTACAAGATATACGTAAAGATACAGGTAGATAGACAAAGTAAGATAGAAAGAGCATGATAGTTGGAAAAACAGAGCAAGACAGACAGGGTAACATAGAAAGAGCATGAATAATGGAAAGACAAAGCAAGATAGACGGAAAGACAGTGCAAGATAGACGGAAAGACAGTGCAAGATAGACGGAAAGACAATGCAAGATAGACAAAGTAAGAAAGAAAGAGTATGATAGACGGAAAGACAGTGCAAGATAGACGAAAAGACAATGCAAGATAGACGGAAAGACATTGCAAGATAGACGGAAAGACATAGCAAGATAGATGGAAAGACAGAGCAAGGTAGACGGCATTACAAAGCAGAATAGACAAAGTAAGACAGAAAGAGCATGATAGTTGGAAAACAGAGCAAGAAAGACAGGGTAACATAGAAAAAGCATGAATAATGGAAAGACAAAGCAAGATAGAAGGAAAGACAATGCAAGATAAACGGAATGATAGAGCAAAATAGACAAAGTAAGATAGAAAGAGCACGATAGTTGGAAAAACAGAGCAAGACAGACAGGGTAACATAGAAAGAGCATGAATAATGGAAAGACAAAGCAAGATAGACAGAAAAACTGAGCAAAATAAATGATAAGACAGTGCAAGATAGACGGAAAGACAGTGAAAGATAGACAGAAAAAATTAGCAAATTAAATGATAAGACAGTGCAAGATAGACGGAAAGACAGTGCAAGATAGACGGAAAGACAGTGCAAGATAGACGGAAAGACAATGCAAGATCGACGGAAAGACAATGCAAGATAGACGGAAAGACAGAGAAAGATAGACAAAAAGACACAGCAAGATAGACGGAAAGACAGAGCAAGATAGACAAAAAGACAGAGCTAGATAGACGGAAAGACTATGCAAGATAGACGGAATTACAGAGCAAAATAGACAAAGTAACATAGAAAGAGCATGATAGTTGGAAAAACAGAGCAAGATAGACAGGGTAACATAGAAAGAGCATGAATAATGGAAAGACAAAGCAAGATAGACGGAAAGACAATGCAAGATAGACTGAAAGACACTGCAAGAAAAACGGAAAGACAGAGCAAGATAGACAAAAAGATACAGCAAGATAGACGGAAAGACATTACAAGATATAACGTAAAGATACAGGTAGATAGACAAAGTAAGATAGAAAGAGCATGACAGTTGGAAAAACAGAGCAAGACAGACAGGGTAACATAGAAAGAGCATGAATAATGGAAAGACAAAGCAAGATAGACGGAAAGACAGTGCAAGATAGACGGAAAGACAGTGCAAGATAGACGGAAAGACAATGCAAGATAGACAAAGTAAGAAAGAAAGAGTATGATAGACGGAAAGACAGTGCAAGATAGACAAAAAGACAATGCAAGATAGACGGAAAGACATTGCAAGATAGACGGAAAGACATAGCAAGATAGATGGAAAGACAGAGCAAGGTAGACGGCATTACAAAGCAAAATAGACAAAGTAAGACAGAAAGAGCATGATAGTTGGAAAAACAGAGCAAGAAAGACAGGGTAACATAGAAAGAGCATGAATAATGGAAAGACAAAGCAAGATAGAAGGAAAGACAATGCAAGATAAACGGAATGATAGAGCAAAATAGACAAAGTAAGATAGAAAGAGCACGATAGTTGGAAAAACAGAGCAAGACAGACAGGGTAACATAGAAAGAGCATGAATAATGGAAAGACAAAGCAAGATAGACGGAAAGACAGTGCAAGAAAGACAGAAAAACTGAGCAAATTAAATCATAAGACAGTGCAAGATAGACGGAAAGACAATGCAAGATAAACGGAATGATAGAGCAAAACAGACAAAGTAAGATAGAAAAAGCATGATAGTAGGAAAAACAGAGCAAGACAGACAGGGAAACATAGAAAGAGCATGAATAATGGAAAGACAAAGCAAGATAGACGGAAAGACAGTGCAAGATAGACAGAAAAACTGAGCAAATTAAATGATAACAAAGTGCAAGATAGACGGAAAGACAGTGCAAGATAGTCGGAAAGACAGTGCAAGATAGACGGAAAGACAATGCAAGATAGACGGAAAGACAATGCAAAATAGACGGAAAGAAAGAGCAAGATAGACAAAAAGACACAGCAAGATAGACAGAAAGACATTACAAGATAGACGTAAAAATAGAGGTAGATAGACATAGTAAAAAAGAGAAAGCAAGATATACGGAAAGACAATACAAGATAGACGGAAATGCAAGATAGACGAAAAGACAATGCAAGATAGACGGAAAGACAATGCAAGATAGACAAAGTAAGATAGAAAGAGCATGATAGTTAGAAAAAACAGAGCAAGATAGACAGGTTAACATAGAAAGAGCATGAATAATGGAAAGACAAAGCAAGATAGACGTAAAGACAATGCAAGATAGACAGAAAAACTTAGCAAAATAAATGATAAGACAGTGCAAGATAGACGGAAAGATAGTGCAAGATAGACGAAAAGACAGTGCAAGATAGACTGAAAGACAATGCAAGATAGACGGAAAGACAGAGCAAGATAGACAAAAAGATACAGCAAGATAGACGGAAAGACATTACAAGATATACGTAAAGATAGAGGTAGATAGACAAAGTAAGATAGAAAGAGCATGATAGTTGGAAAAACAGAGCAAGACAGACAGGGTAACATAGAAAGAGCATGAATAATGGAAAGACAAAGCAAGATAGACAGAAAGACATTACAAGATAGACGTAAAGACAGAGGTAGATAGACATAGTAAAAAAGAGAAAGCAAGATATACGGAAAGACAATACAAGATAGACGGAAAGACAATGCAAGATAGACAGAAAAACTGAGCAAATTAAATGATAAGACAGTGCAAGATAGACGGAAAGATAGTGCAAGAAAGACAGAAAAACTGAGCAAATTAAATGATAAGACAGTGCAAGATAGACGGAAAGACAATGCAAGATAAACGGAATGATAGAGCAAAATAGACAAAGTAAGATAGAAAAAGCATGATAATAACAGAGCAAAACAGACAGGGAAACATAGAAAGAGCATGAAAATAATGCAAAGACAAAGCAAGATAGACGGAAAGACACTGCAAGATAGACAGAAAAACTGAGCAAATTAAATGATAAGAAAGTGCAAGATAAACGGAAAGACAGTGGCAAGATAGACGGAAAGACAATGCAAAATAGACGGAAAGAAAGAGCAAGATAGACAAAAAGACACAGCAAGATAGACAGAAAGACATTACAAGATAGACGTAAAGATAGAGGTAGATAGACATAGTAAAAAAGAGAAAGCAAGATATACGGAAAGACAATACAAGATAGACGGAAAGACAATGCAAGATAGACAGAAAGACAATGCAAAATAGACGGAAAGACAATGCAAGATAGACAAAGTAAGATAGAAAGAGCATGATGGTTGGAAAAACAGAGCAAGATAGACATGGTAACATAGAAAGAGCCATGAATAATGGAAAGACAAAGCAAGATAGACGGAAAGACAGTGCAATATAGACAGAAAAAATTAGCAAATTAAAATGATAAGACAGTGCAAGATAGACGGAAAGACAGTGCAAGATAGACGGAAAGACAGTGCAAGATAGACGGAAAGACAATGCAAGATCGACGGAAAGACAATGCAAGATAGACAGAAAGACAGAGAAAGATAGACAAAAAGACACAGCAAGATAGACGGAAAGACAGAGCAAGATAGAAAAAAGACAGAGCTAGATAGACGGAAAGACTATGCAAGATAGACGGAATTACAGAGCAAAATAGACAAAGTAACATAGAAAGAGCATGATAGTTGGAAAAACAGAGCAAGATAGACAGGGTAACATAGAAAGAGCATGAATAATGGAAAGACAAAGCAAGCTAGACGGAAAGACAATGCAAGATACACTGAAAGACACTGCAAGAAAAACGGAAAGACAGAGCAAGATAGACAAAAAGATACAGCAAGATAGACGGAAAGACATTACAAGATATACGTAAAGATAGAGGTAGATAGACAAAGTAAGATGAGAAAGAGCATGATAGTTGGAAAAACAGAGCAAGACAGACAGGGTAACATAGAAAGAGCATGAATAATGGAAAGACAAAGCAAGATAGACGGAAAGACAGTGCAAGATAGACGGAAAGACAATGCAAGATAGACAAAGTAAGAAAGAAAGAGTATGATAGATGGAAAGACAGTGCAAGATAGACGAAAAGACAATGCAAGATAGACGGAAAGACATTGCAAGATAGATGGAAAGACATAGCAAGATAGATGGAAAGACAGAGCAAGGGTAGACGGCATTACAAAGCAGAATAGACAAAGTAAGACAGAAAGAGCATGATAGTTGGAAAAACAGAGCAAGAAAGACAGGGTAACATAGAAAGAGCATGAATAATGGAAAGACAAAGCAAGATAGAGGGAAAGACAGTGCAAGAAAGACAGAAAAACTGAGCAAATTAAATCATAAGACAGTGCAAGATAGACGGAAAGACAATGCAAGATAAACGGAATGATAGAGCAAAACAGACAAAGTAAGATAGAAAGAGCATGATAGTAGGAAAAACAGAGCAAGACAGACAGGGAAACATAGAAAGAGCATGAATAATGGAAAGACAAAGCAAGATAGACGGAAAGACAGTGCAAGATAGACAGAAAAGCTGAGCAAATTAAATGATAACAAAGTGCAAGATAGACGGAAAGACAGTGCAAGATAGTCGGAAAGACAGTGCAAGATAGACGGAAAGACAATGCAAGATAGACGGAAAGACAATGCAAAATAGACGGAAAGAAAGAGCAAGATAGACAAAAAGACACAGCAAGATAGACAGAAAGACATTACAAGATAGACGTAAAAATAGAGGTAGATAGACATAGTAAAAAAGAGAAAGCAAGATATACGGAAAGACAATACAAGATAGACGGAAATGCAAGATAGACGGAAAGACAATGCAAGATAGACGGAAAGACAATGCAAGATAGACAAAGTAAGATAGAAAGAGCAAGATAGTTGGAAAAAACAGAGCAAGATAGACAGGGTAACATAGAAAGAGCATGAATAATGGAAAGACAAAGCAAGATAGACGGAAAGAAAATGCAAGATAGACAGAAAAACTTAGCAAAATAAATGATAAGACAGTGCAAGATAGACGGAAAGATAGTGCAAGATAGACGAAAAGACAGTGCAAGATAGACTGAAAGACAATGCAAGATAGACGGAAAGACAGAGCAATATAGACAGAAAAACTGAGCAAAATAAATGATAAGACAGTGCAAGATAGACGGAAAGACAGTGAAAGATAGACAGAAAAAATTAGCAAATTAAATGATAAGACAGTGCAAGATAGACGGAAAGACAGTGCAAGATAGACGGAAAGACAGTGCAAGATAGACGGAAAGACAATGCAAGATCGACGGAAAGACAATGCAAGATAGACAGAAAGACAGAGAAAGATAGACAAAAAGACACAGCAACATAGACGGAAAGACAGAGCAAGATAGACAAAAAGACAGAGCTAGATAGACGGAAAGACTATGCAAGATAGACGAAATTACAGAGCAAAATAGACAAAGTAACATAGAAAGAGCATGATAGTTGGAAAAACAGAGCAAGATAACAGGGTAACATAGAAAGAGCATGAATAATGGAAAGACAAAGCAAGATAGACGGAAAGACAATGCAAGATACACTGAAAGACACTGCAAGAAAAACGGAAAGACAGAGCAAGATAGACAAAAAGACAGAGCTAGATAGAAGGAAAGACTATGCAAGATAGACGGAATGACAGAGCAAAATAGACAAAGTAAGATAGAAAGAGCATGATAGTTGGAAAAACAGAACAAGGCAGACAGGGTAACATAGAAAGAGCATGAATAATGGAAAGACAAAGCAAGATAGACTGAAAAACTGAGCAAAATAAATAATAAGACAGTGCAAGATAGACGGAAAGACAGTGCAAGATAGACGGAAAGACAATGCAAGATAAACGAAAATACAATGCAAAATAGACGGAAAGACAGAGCAAGATAGACAAAAAGACACAGCAAGATAGACAGAAAGACATTACAAGATAGACGTAAAGATAGAGGTAGATAGACATAGTAAAAAAGAGTAAGCAAGATATACGGAAAGACAATACAAGATAGACGGAAAGACAATGTAAGATAGACGGGAAGGACAATGCAAGATAGACGGAAAGTCAATGCAAGATAGAAAAAGTAAGACAGAAAGAGCATGATAGTTGGAAAAACAGAGCAAGATAGACAGGGTAACATAGAAAGAGCATGAATAATGGAAAGACAAAGCAAGATAGACGGAAAGACAGTGCAAGATAGACGGAAAGATAGTGCAAGATAGACGGAAAGACAATGCAAGATAGACAAAGTAAGAAAGAAAGAGTATGATAGACGGAAAGACAGTGCAAGATAGACGAAAGACGACATGCAAGATAGACGGAAAGACATTGCAAGATAGACGGAAAGACATAGCAAGATAGATGGAAAGACAGAGCAAGGTAGACGGCATTACAAAGCAGAATAGACAAAGTAAGACAGAAAGAGCATGATAGTTGGAAAAACAGAGCAAGAAAGACAGGGTAACATAGAAAGAGCATGAATAATGGAAAGACAAAGCAAGATAGAAGGAAAGACAATGCAAGATAAACGGAATGATAGAGCAAAAATAGACAAAGATAGAAAGAGCACGATAGTTGGAAAAAACAGAGCAAGACAGACAGGGTAACATAGAAAGAGCATGAATAATGGAAAGACAAAGCAAGATAGACGGAAAGACAGTGCAAGAAAGACAGGAAAAACTGAGCAAATTAAATCATAAGACAGTGCAAGATAGACGTAAAGACAATGCAAGATAGACAGAAAAACTTAGCAAAATAAATGATAAGACAGTGCAAGATAGACGGAAAGATAGTGCAAGATAGACGAAAAGACAGTGCAAGATAGACTGAAAGACAATGCAAGATAGACGGAAAGACAGAGCAAGATAGACAAAAAGATACAGCAAGATAGACGGAAAGACATTACAAGATATACGTAAAGATAGAGGTAGATAGACAAAGTAAGACAGAAAGAGCATGATAGTTGGAAAAACAGAGCAAGAAAGACAGGGTAACATAGAAAGAGCATGAATAATGGAAAGACAAAGCAAGATACACGGAAAGACAGTGCAAGAAAGACAGAAAAACTGAGCAAATTAAATCATAAGACAGTGCAAGATAGACGGAAAGACAATGCAAGATAAACGGAATGATAGAGCAAAACAGACAAAGTAAGATAGAAAGAGCATGATAGTAGGAAAAACAGAGCAAGACAGACAGGGAAACATAGAAAGAGCATTAATAATGGAAAGATAAAGCAAGATAGACGGAAAGACAGTGCAAGATAGACAGAGAAAACTGAGCAAATTAAATGATAACAAAGTGCAAGATAGACGGAAAGACAGTGCAAGATAGTCGGAAAGACAGTGCAAGATAGACGGAAAGACAATGCAAGATAGACGGAAAGACAATGCAAAAATAGACGGAAAGAAAGAGCAAGATAGACAAAAAGACACAGCAAGATAGACAGAAAGACATTACAAGATAGACGTAAAAATAGAGGTAGATAGACATAGTAAAAAAGAGAAAGCAAGATATACGGAAAGACAGAGCAAGATAGACGGAAATGCAAGATAGACGGAAAGACAATGCAAGATAGACGGAAAGACAATGCAAGATAGACAAAGTAAGATAGAAAGAGCATGATAGTTGGAAAAACAGAGCAAGATAGACAGGGTAACATAGAAAGAGCATGAATAATGGAAAGACAAAGCAAGATAGACGGAAAGACAATGCAAGATAGACAGAAAAAACTTAGCAAAATAAATGATAAGACAGTGCAAGATAGACGGAAAGATAGTGCAAGATAGACGAAAAGACAGTGCAAGATAGACTGAAAGACAATGCAAGATAGACGGGAAAGACAGAGCAATATAGACAGAAAAACTGAGCAAAATAAATGATAAGACAGTGCAAGATAGACGGAAAGACAGTGAAAGATAGACAAAAAAAATTAGCAAATTAAATGATAAGACAGTGCAAGATAGACGGAAAAGACAGTGCAAGATAGACGGAAAGACAGTGCAAGATAGACGGAAAGACAATGCAAGATCGACGGAAAGACAGAGCAAGATAGACAAAAAGATACAGCAAGATAGACGGAAAGACATTACAAGATATACGTAAAGATAGAGGTAGATAGACAAAGTAAGACAGAAAGAGCATGATAGTTGGAAAAACAGAGCAAGAAAGACAGGGTAACATAGAAAGAGCATGAATAATGGAAAGACAAAGCAAGATACACGGAAAGACAGTGCAAGAAAGACAGAAAAACTGAGCAAATTAAATCATAAGACGAGTTGCAAGATAGACGGAAAGACAATGCAAGATAAACGGAATGATAGAGCAAAACAGACAAAGTAAGATAGAAAGAGCATGATAGTAGGAAAAACAGAGCAAGACAGACAGGGAAACATAGAAAGAGCATTAATAATGGAAAGATTAAAGCAAGATAGACGGAAAGACAGTGCAAGATAGACAGAAAAACTGAGCAAATTAAATGATAACAAAGTGCAAGATAGACGGAAAGACAGTGCAAGATAGTCGGAAAGACAGTGCAAGATAGACGGAAAGACAATGCAAGATAGACGGAAAGACAATGCAAAATAGACGGAAAGAAAGAGCAAGATAGACAAAAAGACACAGCAAGATAGACAGAAAGACATTACAAGATAGACGTAAAAATAGAGGTAGATAGACATAGTAAAAAAGAGAAAGCAAGATATATGGAAAGACAATACAAGACAGACGGAAATGCAAAATAGACGGAAAGACAATGCAAGATAGACGGAAAGACAATGCAAGATAGACAAAGTAAGATAGAAAGAGCATGATAGTTGGAAAAACAGAGCAAGATAAGACAGGGTAACATAGAAAGAGCATGAATAATGGAAAGACAAAGCAAGATACACGGAAAGACAGTGCAAGAAAGACAGAAAAACTGAGCAAATTAAATCATAAGACAGTGCAAGATAGACGGAAAGACAATGCAAGATAAACGGAATGATAGAGCAAAACAGACAAAGTAAGATAGAAAGAGCATGATAGTAGGAAAAAACAGAGCAAGACTGTGACAAAACGAGTGTGATATGTGAATTATAGCAAATACTTTTTATAGCCTTCTTTTGTTTCCCCAGCTCACCAGACTATAACTGCATTGTCCAATAAACATGTGGCTAAGGGGACATTGTAGTTCAGTGTACATATGTATATTGTTTATGGTATATTGATAACTTGAAGTAAGGTTGCTATTCATTGTATTTTAAAGTAAAGCCAGGGGGATTATGGGTAGGGATCAGGTTGCCATGTGCCTGAGTAGGAAAACTAATTAGTGTCCATTGTTCTCACCAGGCTAGTCAAGACAGGCCATCTAACAGGGGAGGTTCTCTGAAAGAGGACAGCTCATCTTCACTCCCCTGTCCAACCCCCCCCCCCCTTTAGGTCCAGCACTGACCAATGGTTAAGTAGAATAGACGCAGGGGTTTGCCCAGGGAGGGGAAAGACTGTGGAAATTAGACCTGTGATATATAAGGAACAACTCCAGGGGGGAGGGGTGCTCATGCTTGGATTTCATTCAGGAAGGTGCAAGATGGAGTTTTGAATTGTCGTTTTCTAACTCAAGTCTATATATGCAGCTGAGAGGGATCCATGGGTCATGAAGTCTGGACAGCAGGTGACTATATCTCCTTAAGTTATTGGGGTAAGGGACAGATGATGTGGTAAATCTGACTGGCATTTATTTACTGTGTGTATATAATATTCTAGTGTTGTTTGTATAACAATAAATATACTGTTGTATTTTTATAACTGCATTTTGCCTGAGTGACCATACGAATCCTAGAAGGTACTGGGTAGCACTGGGCCAGATAAACCCGGTATCTTCACAATTTTGGTGGCAAGCAGTGGGGTCACTCAGTCCCAGGTCCTATCTGGGTAGAGCTGCAGGGGAACTGTATCGTGATACATTCCAGGGCTCTGCAAAGCAGTTAGCACTAGAAACCAGTTACCACATTATCCTGAACTTACTCCTAAAGGCTTTAAGGTAGAAAGTGTCACGAAAAGCGTTGTGGGCTTTAGGCGAGGGAAGATGCCGTCTAAGTGCCGATTTGATAAGGGGAAGCGCACCCCGCCAGAGGAGAGCGGAAGATGGAACCGTGTCTCAAAGAGAGGAAATCACAGTGAGGTGATCCCTGGAAGTAAAATGGGTGTGAGCTCTAGGAACAAGAGAGCAGGTCACAGCCCAGTGTTGCAAAAGTTCCCAAAGGAAGGGATGAAGCAGTCCAGTACACCCAGGAGAAAGGCGTACTGGGATGAAGGACTGTGGCAGTGTCTGCAGGATGGGGATATGGATGTGTTGCACCACCCCACCACAATGCAGCACATTTTGGATTATTGGGATGAGGAGTGCCCAAAGATGATTATGTGGGAAGGAGCCAGTCTACAGGAGAAATTGGAGAACCTGTTGGATGTGTTCCTAATGTTGAAAGAGGAGGCAAGTGCCTGTAATTTTCGGGATGAACCAGCATGGGATGATTTTACACATGAAGTTATTTGTATTATGCAGAATCTGGCCAAGGGAGAATCCAGATACAACAATAATCAGCAATACAAACAAGACGTAAATGGACTATTACAGCACAGGGACATGCCTGATGAATCCCCTGCAAATGTATTAATAGAATCTGTCCCATTAGCAGATTCTACAGATCCACTAGAGACAATGAGTATGGAGGAGCTGATAGTGGAATGCCAGATCCGGGGTGTACCTTACCTGTACTGCACGCACATGGATATCCTGAAACGTTTGTTAAAAGATCAGGAGAATCCCATCAATGCCTTTAGTGTTTATAGAAAATGGATGCTCACTTTAGGTCCCCACATACCTCTCTGGGAACAAATGCAATGTCTGCAACAGAGTTTTGAAGAAGCAGAGGATGAGGTATGGCGGCAAGGATTTACAGACACTGAAATGTGGCAGGATCAGTGTTATCGAGTGAATACTGAAAAATGCCAATTGGAATATCTTTTGTCACACTCTAAAAAGATGGCTGCTCAGTCTGTTAATCGGGGGGAGGTCCATCCCAGTGGATTAAATACAGTTGCCCAAGCTACTATCTTGGGGGAGACTGGAGAAGAACTGCTTGGTGAGGATGTTGTACCTCCGACTACTCAGAAAGGATTAGGAGAAATTCTCCCATTTGGTGACTTGGATCGAAAAGAGCTACCAAGTAAGTACCATGTAGCAGCATCTTCTGATAATTTGCCAGTGTTATTGGAACCTGAGACTGTGTCTGAGTTAGAACAGAATTACAGAAAAGATCAGTTATCCATCCCTGTTGTGCCTGAAAAGAATTTGTTTAATGAAGTAACGCAGGATACCGCATGTGTGCTCTCCGGGGCAAGTGATGTACAGCTGTACCCAATTGTGACAGAAGAGAATCATAAACTTGCACAACATATGATCTCAGCAGAAATCATGTTTACAGACTGTAGGACAGAATTAATGGGAGAGGATAAAGGAATTGTCATGTCAGAGGCCACTACCATGGGGCCCTGGGAAAATTACACTTATGCCTTCCCCTATGCAGAACTGGCAGATGAGGAGATGTTGACTGAGTGGGTGTCTGAGAGGGCACCAGTACAGCAAGATTCACCAGCCCCACCAGCTTTGATGCATCGCACTCCAGCTCCAAATCTGGGAATCCAGGACCCAATACCAGAGGCCTGCACTGGACCATCCACTTTGTTTTGCTGCCAGGAGGACAAGTCTGTGTCCAATGAGGATTCACACTACCCCGATGCGCCAGAGGAGAGGGAAGTAGTGCAACAGTTGGATGTGGTAGCAGGGGAGGGGAGATGCACACCAACATACTTACAGGGGCACCCACATGTGGTTTGGGAGGGGGACAGAGGATTCCCCATAAGCAAAGAATTAATGGAGCCCCCACGCTTGCCTGCCACTGGGCAGTTGTCTCTTGAGTGTTTGGGGGAGGGGGGATTGGATCTTTGCCAGAAACAAACGGACAAGGTGCCAGAAAGTTTTCCTGCCACTTGGCAGTTTTCCCTCGGATATGTGGGGGAGGGGAGCATGGCCTCCAGAAACAAAGGACAGGCCAAGGGACAATTTTCAGTTGGGCAATTAAGGGTGGACAAGGCACCCAAGGGATGTTGGACTACAACTCTCCTACCATGGATGTGTGCACCGGAGTGGCCCAGTTTTATTGTTGACTCATCTTATGACACAGGACAGCATAAACCCCCACTCCAGCTGGGTGGGAAGATATGCCTGCAGCCATGGGACCCTGGTGGGAGAAAGAGGAACTGTGTACTGCTATCTACCTTACCATCAGACCCAGGAGAAACCACAGCAGGCCAGAAACTTTGGACTTGTAAGAAATGATTACTTGGGGCTAGGGAGCCACTGGGAAACAAGGGCTAAAAAAAGTAGGGGAGGAATGTGACAAAACGAGTGTGATATGTGAATTATAGCAAATACTTTTTATAGCCTTCTTTTGTTTCCCCAGCTCACCAGACTATAACTGCATTGTCCAATAACATGTGGCTAAGGGGACATTGTAGTTCAGTGTACATATGTATATTGTTTATGGTATATTGATAACTTGAAGTAAGGTTGCTATTCATTGTATTTAAAGTAAAGCCAGGGGGATTATGGGTAGGGATCAGGTTGCCATGTGCCTGAGTAGGAAAACTAATTAGTGTCCATTGTTCTCACCAGGCTAGTCAAGACAGGCCATCTAACAGGGGAGGTTCTCTGAAAGGACAGCTCATCTTCACTCCCCTGTCCAACCCCCCCCCCTTTAGTCCAGCACTGACCAATGGTTAAGTAGAATAGACGCAGGGGTTTGCCCAGGGAGGGGAAAGACTGTGGAAATTAGACCTGTGATATATAAGGAACAACTCCAGGGGGGAGGGGTGCTCATGCTTGGATTTCATTCAGGAAGGTGCAAGATGGAGTTTTGAATTGTCGTTTTCTAACTCAAGTCTATATATGCAGCTGAGAGGGATCCATGGGTCATGAAGTCTGGACAGCAGGTGACTATATCTCCTTAAGTTATTGGGGTAAGGGACAGATGATGTGGTAAATCTGACTGGCATTTATTTACTGTGTGTATATAATATTCTAGTGTTGTTTGTATAACAATAAATATACTGTTGTATTTTTATAACTGCATTTTGCCTGAGTGACCATACGAATCCTAGAAGGTACTGGGTAGCACTGGGCCAGATAAACCCGGTATCTTCACAAAGAGAGACAGGGAAACATAGAAAGAGCATGAATAATGGAAAGATAAAGCAAGATAGACGGAAAGACAGTGCAAGATAGACAGAAAAACTGAGCAAATTAAATGATAACAAAGTGCAAGATAGACGGAAAGACAGTGCAAGATAGTCGGAAAGACAGTGCAAGATAGACGGAAAGACAATGCAAGATAGACGGAAAGACAATGCAAAATAGACGGAAAGAAAGAGCAAGATAGACAAAAAGACACAGCAAGATAGACAGAAAGACATTACAAGATAGACGTAAAAATAGAGGTAGATAGACATAGTAAAAAAAAGAAAGCAAGATATACGGAAAGACAATACAAGATAGACGGAAATGCAAGATAGACGGAAAGACAATGCAAGATAGACGGAAAGACAATGCAAGATAGACAAAGTAAGATAGAAAGAGCATGATAGTTGGAAAAACAGAGCAAGATAGACAGGGTAACATAGAAAGAGCATGAATAATGGAAAGACAAAGCAAGATAGACGGAAAGACAATGCAAGATAGACAGAAAAACTTAGCAAAATAAATGATAAGACAGTGCAAGATAGACGGAAGGCGATAGTGCCAAGATAGACGAAAAGACAGTGCAAGATAGACTGAAAGACAATGCAAGATAGACGGAAAGACAGAGCAATATAGACAGAAAAACTGAGCAAAATAAATGATAAGACAGTGCAAGATAGACGGAAAGACAGTGAAAGATAGACAGAAAAAATTAGCAAATTAAATGATAAGACAGTGCAAGATAGACGGAAAGACAGTGCAAGATAGACGGAAAGACAGTGCAAGATAGACGGAAAGACAATGCAAGATCGACGGAAAGACAATGCAAGATAGGACAGAAAGACAGAGAAAGATAGACAAAAAGACACAGCAACATAGACGGAAAGACAGAGCAAGATAGACAAAAAGACAGAGCTAGATAGACGGAAAGACTATGCAAGATAGACGGAATTACAGAGCAAAATAGACAAAGTAACATAGAAAGAGCATGATAGTTGGAAAAACAGAGCAAGATAGACAGGGTAACATAGAAAGAGCATGAATAATGGAAAGACAAAGCAAGATAGACGGAAAGACAATGCAAGATACACTGAAAGACACTGCAAGAAAAACGGAAAGACAGAGCAAGATGGGACAAAAAGATACAGCAAGATAGACTGAAAGACATTACAAGATATACGTAAAGACAGAGGTAGATAGACAAAGTAAGATAGAAAGAGCATGATAGTTGGAAAAACAGAGCAAAATAGACAGGGTAACATAGAAAGAGCATGAATAATGGAAAGACAAAGCAAGATAGACGGAAAGACAGTGCAAGATAGACGGAAAGACAATGCAAGATAGACGGAAAGACAATGCAAAATAGACGGAAAGAAAGAGCAAGATAGACAAAAAGACACAGCAAGATAGACAGAAAGACATTACAAGATAGACGTAAAGATAGAGGTAGATAGACAAAGTAAAAAAGAGAAAGCAAGATATACGGAAAGACAATACAAGATAGACGGAAAGACAATGCAAGATAGACAGAAAAGACAATGCAAAATAGATGGAAAGACAATGCAAGATAGACAAAGTAAGATAGAAAGAGCATGATGGTTGGAAAACAGAGCAAGATAGACAGGGGTAACAAAGAAAGAGCATGAATAATGGAAAGACAAAGCAAGATAGACGGAAAGACAATGCAAGATAGACTGAAAGACACTGCAAGAAAAACGGAAAGACAAGAGCAAGATAGACAAAAAGATACAGCAAGATAGACGGAAAGACATTACAAGATATACGTAAAAGATAGAGGTAGATAGACAAAGTAAGATAGAAAGAGCATGATAGTTGGAAAAAACAGAGCAAGACAGACAGGGTAACATAGAAAGAGCATGAATAATGGAAAGACAAAGCAAGATAGACGGAAAGACAGTGCAAGATAGACGGAAAAGACAGTGCAAGATAGACGGAAAGACAATGCAAGATAGACAAAGTAAGAAAGAAAGAGTATGATAGACGGAAAGACAGTGCAAGATAGACGAAAAGACAATGCAAGATAGTCGGAAAGACAGTGCAAGATAGACGGAAAGACAATGCCAGATAGACGGAAAGACAGAGCAAGATAGACAAAAAGACAGAGCTAGATAGAAGGAAAGACTATGCAAGATAGACGGAATGACAGAGCAAAATAGACAAAGTAAGATAGAAAGAGCATGATAGTTGGAAAAACAGAACAAGGCAGACAGGGTAACATAGAAAGAGCATGAATAATGGAAAGACAAAGCAAGATAGACTGAAAAACGGAGCAAAATAAATAATAAGACAGTGCAAGATAGACGGAAAGACAGTGCAAGATAGACGGAAAGACAATGCAAGATAAACGAAAATACAATGCAAAATAGACGGAAAGACAGAGCAAGATAGACAAAAAGACACAGCAAGATAGACAGAAAAGACATTACAAGATACACGTAAAGATAGAGGTAGATAGACATAGTAAAAGAAGAGAAAGCAAGATATACGGAAAGGACAATACAAGATAGACGGAAAGACAATGTAAGATAGACGGAAGGACAATGCAAGATAGACGGAAAGTCAATGCAAGATAGAAAAAGTAAGACAGAAAGAGCATGATAGTTGGAAAAACAGAGCAAGATAGACAGGGTAACATAGAAAGAGCATGAATAATGGAAAAGACAAAGCAAGATAGACGGGAAAGACAGTGCAAGATAGACGGAAAGACAGTGCAAGATAGACGGAAAGACAATGCAAGATAGACAAAGTAAGAAAGAAAGAGTATGATAGACGGAAAGACAGTGCAAGATAGACGAAAAGACAATGCAAGATAGACGGAAAGACATTGCAAGATAGACGGAAAGACATAGCAAGATAGATGGAAAGACAGAGCAAGGTAGACGGCATTACAAAGCAGAAGAGACAAGTAAGACAGAAAGAGCATGATAGTTGGAAAAACAGAGCAAGAAAGACAGGGTAACATAGAAAGAGCATGAATAATGGAAAGACAAAGCAAGATAGAAGGAAAGACAATGCAAGATAAACGGAATGATAGGACAAAATAGACAAAGTAAGATAGAAAGAGCACGATAGTTGGAAAAACAGAGCAAGACAGACAGGGTAACATAGAAAGAGCATGAATAATGGAAAGACAAAGCAAGATAGACGGAAAGACAGTGCAAGAAAGACAGAAAAACTGAGCAAATTAAATCATAAGACAGTGCAAGATAGACGGAAAGACAATGCAAGATAAACGGAATGATAGGAGCAAAACAGACAAAGTAAGATAGAAAAAGCATGATAGTAGGAAAAACAGAGCAAGACAGACAGGGAAACATAGAAAGAGCATGAATAATGGAAAGACAAAGCAAGATAGACGGAAAGACAGTGCAAGATAGACAGAAAAACTGAGCAAATTAAATGATAACAAAGTGCAAGATAGACGGAAAGACAGTGCAAGATAGTCGAAAAGACAGTGCAAGATAGACGGAAAGACAATGCAAGATAGACGGGAAAGACAATGCAAGATAGACGGAAATGCAAGATAGACGGAAAGACAATGCAAGATAGACAAAGTAAGATAGAAAGAGCATGATAGTTGGAAAAACAGAGCAAGATAGACAGGGTAACATAGAAAGAGCATGAATAATGGAAAGACAAAGCAAGATAGACGGAAAGACAATGCAAGATAGACAGAAAAAACTTAGCAAAATAAATGATAAGACAGTGCAAGATAGACGGAAAGATAGTGCAAGATAGACGAAAAGACAGTGCAAGATAGACTGAAAGACAATGCAAGATAGACGGAAAGACAGAGCAATATAGACAGAAAAACTGAGCAAAATAAATGATAAGACAGTGCAAGATAGACGGAAAGACAGTGAAAGATTAGACAGAAAAAATTAGCAAATTAAATGATAAGACAGTGCAAGATAGACGGAAAGACAGTGCAAGATAGACGGAAAGACAGTGCAAGATAGACGGAAAGACAATGCAAGATCGACGGAAAGACAATGCAAGATAGACAGAAAGACAGAGAAAGATAGACAAAAAGACACAGCAACATAGACGGAAAGACAGAGCAAGATAGACAAAAAGACAGAGCTAGATAGACGGAAAGACTATGCAAGATAGACGGAATTACAGAGCAAAATAGACAAAGTAACATAGAAAGAGCATGATAGTTGGAAAAAACATAGCAAGATAGACAGGGTAACATAGAAAGAGCATGAATAATGGAAAGACAAAGCAAGATAGACGGAAAGACAATGCAAGATACACTGAAAGACACTGCAAGAAAAACGGAAAGACAGAGCAAGATAGACAAAAAGATACAGCAAGATAGACTGAAAGACATTACAAGATATACGTAAAGACAGAGGTAGATAGACAAAGTAAGATAGAAAGAGCATGATAGTTGGAAAAACAGAGCAAAATAGACAGGGTAACATAGGAAAGAGCATGAATAAATGGAAAGACAAAGCAAGATAGACGGAAAGACAGTGCAAGATAGACGGAAAGACAATGCAAGATAGACGGAAAGACAATGCAAAATAGACGGAAAGAAAGAGCAAGATAGACAAAAAGACACAGCAAGATAGACAGAAAGACATTACAAGATAGACGTAAAGATAGAGGTAGATAGACAAAGTAAAAAAGAGAAAGCAAAGATATACGGAAAGACAATACAAGATAGACGGAAAGACAATGCAAGATAGACAGAAAGACAATGCAAAATAGACGGAAAGACAATGCAAGATAGACAAAGTAAGATAGAAAGAGCATGATGGTTGGAAAAAACAGAGCAAGATAGACAGGGTAACATAGAAAGAGCATGAATAATGGAAAGACAAAGCAAGATAGACGGAAAGACAATGCAAGATAGACTGAAAGGACACTGCAAGAAAAACGGAAAGACAGAGCAAGATAGACAAAAAGATACAGGCAAGATAGACGGAAAGACATTACAAGATATACGTAAAGATAGAGGTAGATAGACAAAGTAAGATAGAAAGAGCATGATAGTTGGAAAAACAGAGCAAGACAGACAGGGTAACATAGAAAGAGCATGAATAATGGAAAGACAAAGCAAGATAGACGGAAAGACAGTGCAAGATAGACGGAAAAGACAGTTGCAGAAGATAGACGGGAAAGACAATGCAAGATAGACAAAGTAAGAAAGAAAGAGTATGATAGACGGAAAGACAGTGCAAGATAGACGAAAAGACAATGCAAGATAGTCGGAAAGACATTGCAAGATAGACGGAAAGGACATAGCAAGATAGATGGAAAGACAGAGCAAGGTAGACGGCATTACAAAGCAGAATAGACAAAGTAAGACAGAAAGAGCATGATAGTTGGAAAAACAGAGCAAGAAAGACAGGGTAACATAGAAAGAGCATGAATAATGGAAAGACAAAGCAAGATAGAAGGAAAGACAATGCAAGATAAACGGAATGATAGAGCAAAATAGACAAAGTAAGATAGAAAGAGCACGATAGTTGGAAAAAACAGAGCAAGACAGACAGGGTAACATAGAAAGAGCATGAATAATGGAAAGACAAAGCAAGATAGACGGAAAGACAATGCAAGATAAACGGAATGATAGAGCAAAACAGACAAAGTAAGATAGAAAGAGCATGATAGTAGGAAAAACAGAGCAAGACAGACAGGGAAACATAGAAAGAGCATGAATAATGGAAAGACAAAGCAAGATAGACGGAAAGACAGTGCAAGATAGACAGAAAAACTGAGCAAATTAAATGATAACAAAGTGCAAGATAGACGGAAAGACAGTGCAAGATAGTCGGAAAGACAGTGCAAGATAGACGGAAAGGCAATGCAAGATAGACGGAAAGACAATGCAAAATAGACGGAAAGAAAGAGCAAGATAGACAAAAAGACACAGCAAGATAGACAGAAAGACAGTGCAAGATAGACGTAAAAATAGAGGTAGATAGACAAAGTAAGATAGAAAGAGCATGATAGTTGGAAAAACAGAGCAAGACAGACAGGGTAACATAGAAAGAGCATGAATAATGGAAAGACAAAGCAAGATAGACGGAAAGACAGTGCAAGATAGACGGAAAGACAGTGCAAGATAGACGGAAAGACAATGCAAGATAGACAAAGTAAGAAAGAAAGAGTATGATAGACGGAAAGACAGTGCAAGATAGACGAAAAGACAATGCAAGATAGACGGAAAGACATTGCAAGATAGACGGAAAGACATAGCAAGATAGATGGAAAGACAGAGCAAGGTAGACGGCATTACAAAGCAGAATAGACAAAGTAAGACAGAAAGAGCATGATAGTTGGAAAAACAGAGCAAGACAGACAGGGAAACATAGAAAGAGCATGAATAATGGAAAGACAAAGAAAGACAGTGCAAGATAGACAGAAAAACTGAGCAAATTAAATGATAACAAAGTGCAAGAAAGACGGAAAGACAGTGCAAGATAGTCGGATAGACAGTGCAAGATAGACGGAAAGACAATGCAAAATAGACGGAAAGAAAGAGCAAGATAGACAAAAAGACACAGCAAGATAGACAGAAAGACATTACAAGATAGACGTAAAAATAGAGGTAGATAGACATAGTAAAAAAGAGAAAGCAAGATATACAGAAAGACAATACAAGATAGACGGAAATGCAAGATAGACGGAAAGACAATGCAAGATAGACGGAAAGACAATGCAAGATAGACAAAGTAAGATAGAAAGAGCATGATAGTTGGAAAAACAGCGCAAGATAGACAGGGTAACATAGAAAGAGCATGAATAATGGAAAGACAAAGCAAGATAGACGGAAAGACAATGCAAGATAGACAGAAAAACTTAGCAAAATAAATGATAAGACAGTGCAAGATAGACGGAAAGATAGTGCAAGATAGACGAAAAGACAGTGCAAGATAGACTGAAAGACAATGCAAGATAGACGGAAAGACAGAGAAAGATAGACAAAAAGACACAGCAACATAGACGGAAAGACAGAGCAAGATAGACAAAAAGACAGAGCTAGATAGACGGAAAGAATATGCAAGATAGACGGAATTACAGAGCAAAATAGACAAAGTAACATAGAAAGAGCATGATAGTTGGAAAAACAGAGCAAGATAACAGGGTAACATAGAAAGAGCATGAATAATGGAAAGACAAAGCAAGATAGACGGAAAGACAATGCAAGATACACTGAAAGACACTGCAAGAAAAACGGAAAGGACAGAGCAAGATAGACAAAAAGATACAGCAAGATAGACTGAAAGACGTTACAAGATTTACGTAAAGATAGAGGTAGATAGACAAAGTAAGATAGAAAGAGCATGATAGTTGGAAAAACAGAGCAAGACAGACAGGGTAACATAGAAAGAGCATGAATAATGGAAAGACAAAGCAAGATAGACAGAAACACTGAGCAAAATAAATAATAAGACAGTGCAAGATAGACGGAAAGACACAGCAAGATAGACAGAAAAACTGAGCAAATTAAATGATAAGACAGTGCAAGATAGACGGAAAGACAATGCAAGAAAGACGGAAAGACAGAGCAAGTTAGATAAAAAGACACAGCAAGACAGACGGAAAGACATTACAAGATAGAGGAAAAGATAGAGGAAGATAGACAAAGTAAAAAAGAGAAAGCAAGATAGAGGGAAAGACAATGCAAGAAAGACGGAAAGACAGTGCAAGATAGAGAAAAAGACAAAGCAAGATAGACAAAGTAAGAAAGAAAGAGCATGATAGTCGGAAAGACAGTGCAAGATAGACGGAAAGACAATGCCAGATAGACGGAAAGACAGAGCAAGATAGACAAAAAGACAGAGCTAGATAGAAGGAAAGACTATGCAAGATAGACAGAATGACAGAGCAAAATAGACAAAGTAAGATAGAAAGAGCATGATAGTTGGAAAAACAGAACAAGGCAGACAGGGGTAACATAGAAAGAGCATGAATAATGGAAAGACAAAGCAAGATAGACTGAAAAACGGAGCAAAATAAATAATAAGACAGTGCAAGATAGACGGAAAGACAGTGCAAGATAGACGGAAAGACAATGCAAGATAAACGAAAATACAATGCAAAATAGACGGAAAGACAGAGAAAGATAGACAGAAAGACATTACAAGATAGACGTAAAGATAGAGGTAGATAGACATAGTAAAAAAGAGAAAGCAAGATATACGGAAAGACAATACAAGATAGACGGAAAGACAATGTAAGATAGACGGAAGGACAATGCAAGATAGACGGAAAGTCAATGCAAGATAGAAAAAGTAAGACAGAAAGAGCATGATAGTTGGAAAAACAGAGCAAGTTAGACAGGGTAACATAGAAAGAGCATGAATAATGGAAAGACAAAGCAAGATAGACGGAAAGACAGTGCAAGATAGACGGAAAGACAGTGCAAGATAGACGGAAAGACAATGCAAGATAGACAAAGTAAGAAAGAAAGAGTATGATAGACGGAAAGACAGTGCAAGATAGACGAAAAGACAATGCAAGATAGACGGAAAGACATTGCAAGATAGACGGAAAGACATAGCAAGATAGATGGAAAGACAGAGCAAGGTAGACGGCATTACAAAGCAGAATAGACAAAGTAAGACAGAAAGAGCATGATAGTTGGAAAAACAGAGCAAGAAAGACAGGGTAACATAGAAAGAGCATGAATAATGGAAAGACAAAGCAAGATAGAAGGAAAGACAATGCAAGATAAACGGAATGATAGAGCAAAATAGACAAAGTAAGATAGAAAGAGCACGATAGTTGGAAAAACAGAGCAAGACAGACAGGGTAACATAGAAAGAGCATGAATAATGGAAAGACAAAGCAAGATAGACGGAAAGACAGTGCAAGAAACACAGAAAAACTGAGCAAATTAAATCATAAGACAGTGCAAGATAGACGGAAAGACAATGCAAGATAAACGGAATGATACAGCAAAACAGACAAAGTAAGATAGAAAAGCATGATAGTAGGAAAAACAGAGCAAGACAGACAGGGAAACATAGAAAGAGCATGAATAATGGAAAGACAAAGCAAGATAGACGGAAAGACAGTGCAAGATAGACAGAAAAACTGAGCAAATTAAATGATAACAAAGTGCAAGATAGACGGAAAGACAGTGCAAGATAGTCGGAAAGACAGTGCAAGATAGACGGAAAGACAATGCAAGATAGACGGAAAGACAATGCAAAATAGACGGAAAGAAAGAGCAAGATAGACAAAAAGACACAGCAAGATAGACAGAAAGACATTACAAGATAGACGTAAAAATAGAGGTAGATAGACATAGTAAAAAAGAGAAAGCAAGATATATGGAAAGACAATACAAGACAGACGGAAATGCAAAATAGACGGAAAGACAATGCAAGATAGACGGAAAGACAATGCAAGATAGACAAATTAAGATAGAAAGAGCATGATTGTTGGAAAAACAGAGCAAGATAGACAGGGTAACATAGAAAGAGCATGAATAATGGAAAGACAAAGCAAGATACACGGAAAGACAGTGCAAGAAAGACAGAAAAACTGAGCAAATTAAATCATAAGACAGTGCAAGATAGACGGAAAGACAATGCAAGATAAACGGAATGATAGAGCAAAACAGACAAAGTAAGATAGAAAGAGCATGATAGTAGGATAAACAGAGCAAGACTGA
>NW_027445885.1:277500-290000 GCF_038048845.1 Mixophyes fleayi | reverse complement strand
TTGAAGGAGGCCGGAACAAGAGAGAAAAAAAAAAGCCTACAGCACCTGGTATTTCCAGGTGGTCTCCCATCCAAGTACTAACCAGGCCCAGCCCTGCTTAGCTTCCAAGATCAGACAAGATTGGGCTTGTTCAGGGTGGTGTGGCTGTAGGTATTGGTTTCATATTGACCTACATCTCTTATACATCTCAAAACCAGCATTGAAGGAAGTCGGAACAAGAGAGAAAAAAAAAAGGGCCTACAGCACCTGGTATCCCCAGGTGGTCTCGCATCCAAGTACTAACCAGGCCTGGCTCTGCTTAGCTTCCAAGATCAGGCTTGTTCAGGGTGGTGTGGCTGTAGGTATTGGTTTTACTATTGACATACATCTCTTATACATCTAAAAACCAGCATTGAAGGAAGCCGGAACAAGAGAGAAAAAAAAAAAGCCTACAGCACCTGGTATTCCCAGGTGGTCTGCCATCCAAATACTAACCAGGCCTGGCCCTGCTTAGCTTCCAAGATCAAACGAGATTGGGCTTGTTTAGAGATGTGTAGCTGTAGGTTTTGGTATCCTATTGACCTACATCTCTTATAATCTCAAAACCAGCATTGAAGGGAAGCCGGAACAAGAGAGAAAAAAAAAAGGCTTACAGCACCTGGTATTCCCAGGTGGTCTCCCATCCAAGTACTAACCAGGCCCGTCCCTGCTTAGCTTCCAAGATCAGACGAGATTGGGCTTGTTCAGGGTGGTGTGGCTGTAGGTATTGTTTTCCTATTGACCTACATCTCTTATACATCTAGAAAACAGCATTGAAGGAAGCCGGAACAAGAGAGAAGAAAAAAAGGCCTACAGCACCTGGTATTCCCAGGTGGTCTCCCATCCAAGTACTAACCAGGCCCGGCTCTGCTTAGCTTCCAAGATCAGACGAGATTGGGCTTGTTCAGGGTGGTGTGGCTGTAGGTATTGGTTTCCTATTGACCTACATCTCTTATACATCTGAAAACCAACATTGAAGGAGGCCGGAACAAGAGAGAAAAAAAAAAGCCTACAGCACCTGGTATTTCCAGGTGGTCTCCCATCCAAGTACTAACCAGGCCCAGCCCTGCTTAGCTTCCAAGATCAGACGAGATTTGGCTTGTTCAGGGTGGTGTGGCTGTAGGTATTGGTTTCCTATTGACCTACATCTCTTATACATCTCAAAACCAGCATTGAAGGAAGTCGGAACAAGAGAGAAAAAAAAAAGGGCCTACAGCACCTGGTATCCCCAGGTGGTCTCGCATCCAAGTACTAACCAGGCCTGGCTCTGCTTAGCTTCCAAGATCAGGCTTGTTCAGGGTGGTGTGGCTGTAGGTATTGTTTTCCTATTGACCTACATCTCTTATACATCTAAAAACAAGCATTGAAGGAGGCCGGAACAAGAGAGAAAAAAAAAAGCCTACAGCACCTGGTATTTCCAGGTGGTCTCCCATCCAAGTACTAACCAGGCCCAGCCCTGCTTTGCTTCCAAGATCAGACGAGATTGGGCTTGTTCAGGGTGGTGTGGCTGTAGGTATTATTTTCCTATTGACCTACATCTCTTATACATCTAGAAACCAGCATTGAAGGAAGCCGGAACAAGAGAGAAGAAAAAAAGGCCTACAGCACCTGGTATTCCCAGGTGGTCTCCCATCCAAATACTAACCAGGCCCGGCTCTGCTTAGCTTCCAAGATCAAACAAGATTGGGCTTGTTCAGAGATGTGTAGCTGTAGGTATTGGTTTTGTATTGACCTACATCTCTTATAATCTCAAAACCAGCATTGAAGGAAGCCGGAACAAGAGAGAAAAAAAAAGCCTACAGCACCTGGTATTCCCAGGTGGTCTCCCATCCAAGTACTAACCAGGCCTGGCCCTGCTTAGCTTCCAAGATCAGATGAGATTGGGCTTGTTCAGGGTGGTGTGGCTGTAGGCATTTTTTTCCTATTGACCTACATCTCTTATACATCTAGAAACCAGCATTGAAGGAAGCCGGAACAAGAGAGAAGAAAAAAAGGCCTACAGCACCTGATATTCCCAGGTGGTCTCCATTCCAAGTACTAACCAGGCCCGGCTCTGCTTAGCTTCCAAGATCAGACGAGATTGGGCTTGTTCAGGGTGGTGTGGCTGTAGGTATTGGTTTCCTATTGACCTACATCTCTTATACATCTCAAAACCAGCAATTGAAGGAAGTCGGAACAAGAGAGAAAAAAAAAAAGGGCCTACAGCACCTGGTATCCCCAGGTGGTCTCGCATCCAAGTACTAACCAGGCCTGGCTCTGCTTAGCTTCCAAGATCAGGCTTGTTCAGGGTGGTGTGGCTGTAGGTATTGGTTTTTACTATTGACATACATCTCTTATACATCTAAAAACCAGCATTGAAGGAAGCCGGAACAAGAGAGAAAAAAAAAAAGGCTACAGCAATTGGTATTCCCAGGTGGTCTCCCATCCAAGTACTAACCAGGCCTTGGCCCTGCTTAGCTTCCAAGATCAAACGAGATTGGGCTTGTTTAGAGATGTGTAGCTGTAGGTTTTGGTATCCTATTGACCTACATCTCTTATAATCTCAAAACCAGCATTGAAGGAAGCCGGAACAAGAGAGAAAAAAAAAGGCTTACAGCACCTGGTATTCCAGGTGGTCTCCCATCCAAGTACTAACCAGGCCCGTCCCTGCTTAGCTTCCAAGATCAGACGAGATTGGGCCTTGTTCAGGGTGGTGTGGCTGTAGGTATTTGTTTTCCTATTGACCTACATCTCTTATACATCTAGAAAACAGCATTGAAGGAAGCCGGAACAAGAGAGAAGAAAAAAAGGGCCTACAGCACCTGGTATTCCCAGGTGGTCTCCCATCCAAGTACTAACCAGGCCCAGCCCTGCTTAGCTTTCCAAGATCAGACGAGATTGGGCTTTGTTCAGGGTGGTGTGGCTGTAGGTATTGGTTTCCTATTGACCTACATCTCTTATACATCTGAAAACCAACATTGAAGGAGGCCGGAACAAGAGAGAAAAAAAAAAGCCTACAGCACCTGGTATTTCCAGGTGGTCTCCCATCCAAGTACTAACCAGGCCTAGCCCTGCTTAGCTTCCAAGATCAGACGAGATTGGGCTTGTTCAGGGTGGTGTGGCTGTAGGTATTGGTTTCCTATTGACCTACATCTCTTATACATCTCAAAACCAGCATTGAAGGAAGTCGGAACAAGAGAGAAAAAAAAAAGGGCCTACAGCACCTGGTATCCCCAGGTGGTCTCGCATCCAAGTACTAACCAGGCCTGGCTCTGCTTAGCTTCCAAGATCAGGCTTGTTCAGGGTGGTGTGGCTGTAGGTATTGTTTTCCTATTGACCTACATCTCTTATACATCTAAAAACAAGCATTGAAGGAGGCCGGAACAAGAGAGAAAAAAAAAAGCCTACAGCACCTGGTATTTCCAGGTGGTCTCCCATCCAAGTACTAACCAGGCCCAGCCCTGCTTAGCTTCCAAGATCAGACGAGATTGGGCTTGTTCAGGGTGGTGTGGCTGTAGGTATTATTTTCCTATTGACCTACATCTCTTATACATCTAGAAACCAGCATTGAAGGAAGCCGGAACAAGAGAGAAGAAAAAAGGCCTACAGCACCTGGTATTCCCAGGTGATCTCCCATCCAAGTACTAACCAGGCCCGTCCCTGCTTAGCTTCCAAGATCAGACAAGATTGGGCTTGTTCAGGGTGGTGTAGCTGTAGGTATTGTTTTCCTATTGACCTACATCTCTTATACATCTAGAAACCAGCATTGAAGGAAGCCGGAACAAGAGAGAAGAAAAAAAGGCCTACAGCACCTGGTATGCCCAGGTGGTCTCCCATCCAAGTACTAACCAGGCCCGGCTCTGCTTAGCTTCCAAGATCAGACGAGATTGGGCTTGTTTAGGGTGGTGTGGCTGTAGGTATTGGTTTCCTATTGACCTACATCTCTTATACATCTCAAAACCAGCATTGAAGGAGGCCGGAACAAGAGAAAAAAAAAAAGCCTACAGCACCTGGTATTCCCAGGTGGTCTTCCATCCAAGTACTAACCAGGCCCGGCTCTGCTTAGCTTCCAAGATCAGACGAGATTGGGCTTGTTCAGGGTGGTGTGGCTGTAGGTATTGGTTTCCTATTGACCTACATCTCTTATACATCTCAAAACCAGCATTGAAGGAGGCCGAAACAAGAGAGAAAAAAAAAAGCCTACAGCACCTGGTATTTCCAGGTGGTCTCCCATCCAAGTACTAACCAGGCCCAGCCCTGCTTAGCTTCCAAGATCAGATGAGATTGGGCTTGTTCAGGGTGGTGTGGCTGTAGGTATTGTTTTCCTATTGACCTACATCTCTTATACATCTAAAAACAAGCATTGAAGGAAGCCGGAACAAGAGAGAAAAAAAAAAAGGCCTACAGCACCTGGTATTCCCAGGGGGTCTCCCATCCAAGCACTAACCAGGCCTGGCCCTGCTTAGCTTCCAAGATCAGATGAGATTGGGCTTGTCCAGGGTGGTGTGGCTGTAGGTATTGGTTTCCTAATGACCTACATCACTTATACATTTTAAAACCAGCATTGAAGTAAGCCAGAACAAGAGAGAAAAAAAAAAGTACTAACCAGGCCCAGACCTGCTTAGCTTTCAAGATCAGACGAGATTGGGCTTGTTCAGGGTGGTGTGGCTGTAGGTATTGGTTTCCTATTGACCTACATCTCTTATACATATCAAAACCAGCATTGAAGGAGGCCGGAACAAGAGAGAAAAAAAAAGCCTACAGCACCTGGCATTTCCAGGTGGTCTTCCATCCAAGTACTAACCAGGCCCAGCCCTGCTTAGCTTCCAAAATCAGACGAGATTGGGTTTGTTCAGGGTGGTGTGGCTGTAGGTTACGGTTTCCTATTGACCTACATCTCTTATACATCTCAAAACCAGCATTGAAGGAAGTCGGAACAAGAGAGAAAAAAAAAAAGTACTAACCAGGCCCAGACCTGCTTAGCTTTCAAGATCAGACGAGATTGGGCTTGTTCAGGGTGGTGTGGCTGTAGGTATTGGTTTCCTATTGACCTACATCGCTTATACATCTAAAAACAAGCATTGAAGGAGGCCGGAACAAGAGAGAAAAAAAAAAGCCTACAGCACCTGGTATTTCCAGGTGGTCTCCCATCCAAGTACTAACCAGGCCCAGCCCTGCTTAGCTTCCAAGATCAGACGAGATTGGGCTTGTTCAGGGTGGTGTGGCTGTAGGTATTATTTTCCTATTGACCTACATCTCTTATACATCTAGAAACCAGCATTGAAGGAAGCCGGAACAAGAGAGAAGAAAAAAAGGCCTACAGCACCTGGTATTCCCAGGTGGTCTCCCATCCAAATACTAACCAGGCCTGGCTCTGCTTAGCTTCCAAGATCAAACAAGATTGGGCTTGTTCAGAGATGTGTAGCTGTAGGTATTGGTTTTGTATTGACCTACATCTCTTATAATCTCAAAACCAGCATTGAAGGAAGCCGGAACAAGAGAGAAAAAAAAAGCCTACAGCACCTGGTATTCCCAGGTGGTCTCCCATCCAAGTACTAACCAGGCCTGGCCCTGCTTAGCTTCCAAGATCAGATGAGATTGGGCTTGTTCAGGGTGGTGTGGCTGTAGGCATTTTTTTCCTATTGACCTACATCTCTTATACATCTAGAAACCAGCATTGAAGGAAGCCGGAACAAGAGAGAAGAAAAAAAGGCCTACAGCACCTGATATTCCCAGGTGGTCTCCCATCCAAGTACTAACCAGGCCCGGCTCTGCTTAGCTTCCAAGATCAGACGAGATTGGGCTTGTTCAGGGTGGTGTGGCTGTAGGTATTGGTTTCCTATTGACCTACATCTCTTATACATCTCAAAACCAGCATTGAAGGAAGTCGGAACAAGAGAGAAAAAAAAAAGGGCCTACAGCACCTGGTATCCCCAGGTGGTCTCGCATCCAAGTACTAACCAGGCCTGGCTCTGCTTAGCTTCCAAGATCAGGCTTGTTCAGGGTGGTGTGGCTGTAGGTATTGGTTTTACTATTGACATACATCTCTTATACATCTAAAAACCAGCATTGAAGGAAGCCGGAACAAGAGAGAGAAAAAAAAAGCCTACAGCACCTGGTATTCCCAGGTGGTCTCCCATCCAAGTACTAACCAGGCCTGGCCCTGCTTAGCTTTCAAGATCAAACGAGATTGGGCTTGTTTAGAGATGTGTAGCTGTAGGTTTTGGTATCCTATTGACCTACATCTCTTATAATCTCAAAACCAGCATTGAAGGAAGCCGGAACAAGAGAGAAAAAAAAAAGGCTTACAGCACCTGGTATTCCCAGGTGGTCTCCCATCCAAGTACTAACCAGGCCCGTCCCTGCTTAGCTTCCAAGATCAGACGAGATTGGGCTTGTTCAGGGTGGTGTGGCTGTAGGTATTGTTTTCCTATTGACCTACATCTCTTATACATCTAGAAAACAGCATTGAAGGAAGCCGGAACAAGAGAGAAGAAAAAAAGGCCTACAGCACCTGGTATTCCCAGGTGGTCTCCCATCCAAGTACTAACCAGGCCCGGCTCTGCTTAGCTTCCAAGATCAGACGAGATTGGGCTTGTTCAGGGTGGTGTGGCTGTAGGTATTGGTTTCCTATTGACCTACATCTCTTATACATCTGAAAACCAACATTGAAGGAGGCCGGAACAAGAGAGAAAAAAAAAAGCCTACAGCACCTGGTATTTCCAGGTGGTCTCCCATCCAAGTACTAACCAGGCCCAGCCCTGCTTAGCTTCCAAAATGAGACGAGATTGGGCTTGTTCAGGGTGGTGTGGCTGTAGGTATTGGTTTCCTATTGACCTACATCTCTTATACATCTAAAAACAAGCATTGAAGGAGGCCGGAACAAGAGAGAAAAAAAAAAGCCTACAGCACCTGGTATTTCCAGGTGGTCTCCCATCCAAGTACTAACCAGGCCCAGCCCTGCTTAGCTTCCAAGATCAGACGAGATTGGGCTTGTTCAGGGTGGTGTGGCTGTAGGTATTATTTTCCTATTGACCTACATCTCTTATACATCTACAAACCAGCATTGAAGGAAGCCGGAACAAGAGAGAAGAAAAAAGGCCTACAGCACCTGGTATTCCCAGGTGATCTCCCATCCAAGTACTAACCAGGCCCGTCCCTGCTTAGCTTCCAAGATCAGACAAGATTGGGCTTGTTCAGGGTGGTGTAGCTGTAGGTATTGTTTTCCTATTGACCTACATCTCTTATACATCTAGAAACCAGCATTGAAGGAAGCCGGAACAAGAGAGAAGAAAAAAAGGCCTACAGCACCTGGTATGCCCAGGTGGTCTCCCATCCAAGTACTAACCAGGCCCGGCTCTGCTTAACTTCCAAGATCAGACGAGATTGGGCTTGTTTAGGGTGGTGTGGCTGTAGGTATTGGTTTCCTATTGACCTACATCTCTTATACATCTCAAAACCAGCATTGAAGGAGGCCGGAACAAGAGAAAAAAAAAAAGCCTACAGCACCTGGTATTCCCAGGTGGTCTTCCATCCAAGTACTAACCAGGCCTGGCTCTGCTTAGCTTCCAAGATCAGACGAGATTGGGCTTGTTCAGGGTGGTGTGGCTGTAGGTATTGGTTTCCTATTGACCTACATCTCTTATACATCTGAAAACCAGCATTGAAGGAGGCCGAAACAAGAGAGAAAAAAAAAAGCCTACAGCACCTGGTATTTCCAGGTGGTTTCCCATCCAAGTACTAACCAGGCCCAGCCCTGCTTAGCTTCCAAGATCAGATGAGATTGGGCTTGTTCAGGGTGGTGTGGCTGTAGGTATTGTTTTCCTATTGACCTCCATCTCTTATACATCTAAAAACAAGCATTGAAGGAAGCCGGAACAAGAGAGAAAAAAAAAAAAGGCCTACAGCACCTGGTATTCCCAGGGGGTCTCCCATCCAAGCACTAACCAGGCCTGGCCCTGCTTAGCTTCCAAGATCAGATGAGATTGGGCTTGTCCAGGGTGGTGTGGCTGTAGGTATTGGTTTCCTAATGACCTACATCACTTATACATTTTAAAACCAGCATTGAAGTAAGCCAGAACAAGAGAGAAAAAAAAAAAGTACTAACCAGGCCCAGACCTGCTTAGCTTTCAAGATCAGACGAGATTGGGCTTGTTCAGGGTGGTGTGGCTGTAGGTATTGGTTTCCTATTGACCTACATCTCTTATACATATCAAAACCAGCATTGAAGGAGGCCGGAACAAGAGAGAAAAAAAAAGCCTACAGCACCTGGCATTTCCAGGTGGTCTTCCATCCAAGTACTAACCAGGCCCAGCCCTGCTTAGCTTCCAAAATCAGACGAGATTGGGTTTGTTCAGGGTGGTGTGGCTGTAGGTTACGGTTTCCTATTGACCTACATCTCTTATACATCTCAAAACCAGCATTGAAGGAAGTCGGAACAAGAGAGAAAAAAAAAAGGGCCTACAGCACCTGGTATTCCCAGGTTGTCTCGCATCCAAGTACTAACCAACCCCGGCTCTGCTTAGCTTCCAAGATCAGGCTTGTTCAGGGTGGTGTGTCTGTATGTATTGGTTTCCTATTGACCTACATCTCTTATACATCTAAAAACCAGCATTGAAGGAAGCCGGAACAAGAGAGAAAAAAAAAAAGCCTACAGCACCTGGTATTCCCAGGTGGTCTCCCATCCAAGTACTAACCAGGCCTGGCCCTGCTTAGCTTCCAAGATCAGATGAGATTGGGCTTGTTTAGAGATGTGTAGCTGTAGGTTTTGGTTTCCTATTGACCTACATCTCTTATTATCTCAAAACCAGCATTGAAGGAAGCCGGAACAAGAGAGAAAAAAAAAAGGCCTACAGCACCTGGTATTCCCAGGTGGTCTCCCATCCAAGTACTAACCAGGCCTGTCCCTGCTTAGCTTCCAAGATCAGACGAGATTGGGCTTGTTCAGGGTGGTGTGGCTGTAGGTAACGTTTTCCTATTGACCTACATCTCTTATACATCTAGAAACCAGCATTGAAGGAAGCCGGAAGAAGAGAGAAGAAAAAAAGGCGTACAGCACCTGGTATTCCCAGGTGGTCTCCCATCCAAGAACTAACCAGGACCGTCCCTGCTTAGCTTCCAAGATCAGAAGAGATTGGGCTTGTTCAGGGTGGTGTGGCTGTAGGTATTGTTTTCCTATTGACCTACATCTCTTATACATCTAGAAACCAGCATTGAAGGAAGCCGGAACAAGAGAGAAGAAAAAATGGCCTACAGCACCTGGTATTCCCAGGTGGTCTCCCATCCAAGTACTAACCAGGCCCGGCTCTGCTTAGCTTCCAAGATCAGACGAGATTGGGCTTGTTCAGGGAGGTGTGGCTGTAGGTATTGGTTTCCTATTGACCTACATCTCTTATACATCTCAAAACCAGCATTGAAGGAGGCCGGAACAAGAGAGAAAAAAAAAGCCTACAGCACCTGGTATTTCCAGGTGGTCTCCCATCCAAGTACTAACCAGGCCCAGCCCTGCTTAGCATCCAAGATCAGACGAGATTGGGCTTGTTCAGGGTGGTGTGGCTGTAGGTATTGTTTTCCTATTGACCTACATCTCTTATACATCTAGAAACCAGCATTGAAGGAAGCCGGAACAAGAGAGAAGAAAAAAAGGCCTACAGCACCTGGTATTCCCAGGTGGTCTCCCATCCAAGTACTAACCAGGCCCGGCTCTGCTTAGCTTCCAAGATCAGACGAGATTGGGCTTGTTCAGGGAGGTGTGGCTGTAGGCATTGGTTTCCTATTGACCTACATCTCTTATACATCTCAAAACCAGCATTGAAGGAGGCCGGAACAAGAGAGAAAAAAAAAAGCCTACAGCACCTGGTATTTCCAGGTGTCTCCCATCCAAGTACTAACCAGGCCCGGCTCTGCTTAGCTTCCAAGATCAGACGAGATTGGGCTTGTTCAGGGAGGTGTGGCTGTAGGTATTGGTTTCCTATTGACCTACATCTCTTATACATATAAAAACCAGCATTGAAGGAAGCGGGAACAAGAGAGAAAAAAAAAAAGGCCTACAGCACCTGGTATTCCCAGGTGGTCTCCCATCCAAGTACTAACCAGGCCCGTCCCTGCTTAGCTTCCAAGATCAGATGAGATTGGGCTTGTTCAGGGTGGTGTGGCTGTAGGTATTGTTTTCCTATTGACCTACATCTCTTATACATCTAGAAAACAGCATTGAAGGAAGCCGGAACAAGAGAGAAGAAAAAAAGGCCTACAGCACCTGGTATCCCCAGGTGGTCTCGCATCCAAGTACTAACCAGGCCTGGCTCTGCTTAGCTTCCAAGATCAGGCTTGTTCAGGGTGGTGTGGCTGTAGGTATTGGTTTTACTATTGACATACATCTCTTATACATCTAAAAACCAGCATTGAAGGAAGCCGGAACAAGAGAGAAAAAAAAAAAGCCTACAGCACCTGGTATTCCCAGGTGGTCTCCCATCCAAGTACTAACCAGGCCTGGCCCTGCTTAGCTTCCAAGATCAAACGAGATTGGGCTTGTTTAGAGATGTGTAGCTGTAGGTTTTGGTATCCTATTGACCTACATCTCTTATAATCTCAAAACCAGCATTGAAGGAAGCCGGAACAAGAGAGAAAAAAAAAAGGCTTACAGCACCTGGTATTCCCAGGTGGTCTCCCATCCAAGTACTAACCAGGCCCGTCCCTGCTTAGCTTCCAAGATCAGACGAGATTGGGCTTGTTCAGGGTGGTGTGGCTGTAGGTATTGTTTTCCTATTGACCTACATCTCTTATACATCTAGAAAACAGCATTGAAGGAAGCCGGAACAAGAGAGAAGAAAAAAAGGCCTACAGCACCTGGTATTCCCAGGTGGTCTCCCATCCAAGTACTAACCAGGCCCGGCTCTGCTTAGCTTCCAAGATCAGACGAGATTGGGCTTGTTCAGGGTGGTGTGGCTGTAGGTATTGGTTTCCTAATGACCTACATCACTTATACATTTTAAAACCAGCATTGAAGTAAGCCAGAACAAGAGAGAAAAAAAAAAAGTACTAACCAGGCCCAGACCTGCTTAGCTTTCAAGATCAGACGAGATTGGGCTTGTTCAGGGTGGTGTGGCTGTAGGTATTGGTTTCCTATTGACCTACATCTCTTATACATATCAAAACCAGCATTGAAGGAGGCCGGAACAAGAGAGAAAAAAAAAGCCTACAGCACCTGGCATTTCCAGGTGGTCTTCCATCCAAGTACTAACCAGGCCCAGCCCTGCTTAGCTTCCAAAATCAGACGAGATTGGGTTTGTTCAGGGTGGTGTGGCTGTAGGTTACGGTTTCCTATTGACCTACATCTCTTATACATCTCAAAACCAGCATTGAAGGAAGTCGGAACAAGAGAGAAAAAAAAAAGGGCCTACAGCACCTGGTATTCCCAGGTTGTCTCGCATCCAAGTACTAACCAACCCCGGCTCTGCTTAGCTTCCAAGATCAGGCTTGTTCAGGGTGGTGTGTCTGTATGTATTGGTTTCCTATTGACCTACATCTCTTATACATCTAAAAACCAGCATTGAAGGAAGCCGGAACAAGAGAGAAAAAAAAAAAGCCTACAGCACCTGGTATTCCCAGGTGGTCTCCCATCCAAGTACTAACCAGGCCTGGCCCTGCTTAGCTTCCAAGATCAGACGAGATTGGGCTTGTTTAGAGATGTGTAGCTGTAGGTTTTGGTTTCCTATTGACCTACATCTCTTATTATCTCAAAACCAGCATTGAAGGAAGCCGGAACAAGAGAGAAAAGAAAAAGGCCTACAGCACCTGGTATTCCCAGGTGGTCTCCCATCCAAGTACTAACCAGGCCTGTCCCTGCTTAGCTTCCAAGATCAGACGAGATTGGGCTTGTTCAGGGTGGTGTGGCTGTAGGTAACGTTTTTCTATTGACCTACATCTCTTATACATCTAGAAACCAGCATTGAAGGAAGCCGGAAGAAGAGAGAAGAAAAAAAGGTGTACAGCACCTGGTATTCCCAGGTGGTCTCCCATCCAAGAACTAACCAGGACCGTCCCTGCTTAGCTTCCAAGATCAGACGAGATTGGGCTTGTTCAGGGTGGTGTGGCTGTAGGTATTGTTTTCCTATTGACCTACATCTCTTATACATCTAGAAACCAGCATTGAAGGAAGCCGGAACAAGAGAGAAGAAAAAATGGCCTACAGCACCTGGTATTTCCAGGTGGTCTCCCATCCAAGTACTAACCAGGCCCAGCCCTGCTTAGCTTCCAAGATCAGATGAGATTGGGCTTGTTCAGGGTGGTGTGGCTGTAGGTATTGTTTTCCTATTGACCTACATCTCTTATACATCTAAAAACAAGCATTGAAGGAAGCCGGAACAAGAGAGAAAAAAAAAAAGGCCTACAGCACCTGGTATTCCCAGGGGGTCTCCCATCCAAGCACTAACCAGGCCTGGCCCTGCTTAGCTTCCAAGATCAGATGAGATTGGGCTTGTCCAGGGTGGTGTGGCTGTAGGTAT
>NW_027445885.1:270000-272500 GCF_038048845.1 Mixophyes fleayi | reverse complement strand
AGAGAGAAAAAAAAAAGGGCCTACAGCACCTGGTATTCCCAGGTGGTCTTGCATCCAAGTACTAACCAGGCCCAGCTCTGCTTAGCTTCCAAGATCAGGCTTGTTCAGGGTGGTGTGGCTGTAGGTATTGGTTTCCTATTGACCTACATCTCTTATACATCTAAAAAACCAGCATTGAAGGAAGCCGGAACAAGAGAGAAAAAAAAAAGGCCTACAGCACCTGGTATTCCCAGGTGGTCTCCCACCCAATTACTAACCAGGCCCAGCCCTGCTTAGCTTCCAAGATCAGACGAGATTGGGCTTGTTCAGGGTGGTGTGGCTGTAGGTATTGATTTACTATTGACCTACATCTTTTATACATCTAAAAACAAGCATTGAAGGAAGCCGGAACAAGAGAGAAAAAAAAAAAAGGCCTACAGCACCTGGTATTCCCAGGTGGTCTCCCATTCAAGTACTAACCAGGCCCGGCCCTGCTTAGCTTCCAAGATCAGATGAGATTGGGCTTGTCCAGGGTGGTGTGGCTGTAGGTATTGGTTTCCTAATGACCTACATCACTTATACATTTTAAAACCAGCATTGAAGTAAGCCAGAAGAAGAGAGAAAAAAAAAAGTACTAACCAGGACCGGACCTGCTTAGCTTTCAAGATCAGATGAGATTGGGCTTGTTCAGGGTGGTGCGGCTGTAGGTATTAGTTTCCTAATGACCTACATCACTTATACATCTCAAAACCAGCATTGAAGGAAGCCAGAACAAGAGAGAAAAAAAAAAGTACTAACCAGGCCCGGACCTGCTTAGCTTTCAAGATCAGATGAGATTGGGCTTGTTCAGGGTGGTGTGGCTGTAGGTATTTGTGCCCTATTGACCTACATCTCTTATACATCTGAAAACCAGCATTGAAGGAAGTCGGAACAAGAGAGAAAAAAAAATATGCCTACAGCACCTGGTATTCCCAGGTGGTCTCGCATCCAAGTACTAACCAGGCCCGGCTCTGCTTAGCTTCCAAGATCAGATGAGATTGGGCTTGTTCAGCGTGTTGTGGCTGTAGCATTTGGTTTCCTAATGACCTACATCACTTATACATCTGAAAACCAGCATTGAAGGAAGCCGGATCAAAAGAGAAAAAAAAAAAGGCCTACAGCACCTGGCATTCCCAGGTGGTCTCCCATCCATGTACTAACTAGGCCTGGCGCCGCTTATCTTTCAAGATCAGACGAGATTGTTCTTGTTCAAGGTGGAGTGGCTGTAGGTATTAGTTTCCTATTGACCTACATCTCTTATACATCTCAACACCAGCATTGAAGGAAGCCGGAAAAAGAGAGAAAAAAAAAAGGCCTACAGCACCTGATATTTCCAGGTGGTCTCCCATCCAAGTACTAACCAGGCCTGGCTCTGCTTAGCTTCCAAGATCAGATGAGATTGGGCTTGTTCAGGGTGGTGTGGCTGTAGGTATTGGTTTCCTATTGACCTACATCTCTTATACATCTCAAAACCAGCATTGAAGGAGGCCGGAACAAGAGAGAAAAAAAAAAGCCTACAGCACCTGGTATTCCCAGGTGGTCTCCCATCCAAGTACTAACCAGGCCCGGCTCTGCTTAGCTTCCAAGATCAGACGAGATTGGGCTTGTTCAGGGTGGTGTGGCTGTAGGTATTGGTTTCCTATTGACCTACATCTCTTATACATCTCAAAACCAGCATTGAAGGAGGCCGGAACAAGAGAGAAAAAAAAAAGCCTACAGCACCTGGTATTTCCAGGTGGTCTCCCATCCAAGTACTAACCAGGCCCAGCCCTGCTTAGCTTCCAAGATCAAACAAGATTGGGATTGTTCAGTGTGCTGTGGCTGTAGGTATTGTTTTCTTATTAACCTACATCTCTTATACATCTAAAAACAAGCATTGAAGGAAGCCGGAACAAGAGAGAAAAAAAAAAAGGCCTACAGCACCTGGTATTCCCAGGTGGTCTCTGAGCCAAGTACTAACCAGGCCCGGCCCTGCTTAGCTTCCAAGATCAGACGAGATTGGGCTTGTCCAGGGTGGTGTGGCTGTAGGTATTGGTTTCCTAATGACCGACATCACTTATACATTTTAAAACCAGCATTGAAGGAAGCCAGAACAAGAGAGAAAAAAAAAAAGTACTAACCAGGCCCAGCCCTGCTTAGCTTCCAAGATCAGACAAGATTGGGCTTGTTCAGGGTGGTGTGGCTGTAGGTATTGGTTTCCTATTGACCTACATCTCTTATACATCTCAAAACCAGCATTGAAGGAAGTCGGAACAAGAGAGAAAAAAAAAAGGGCCTACAGCACCTGGTATTCCCAGGTGGTCTCGCAACCAAGCACTAACCAGCCCCGGCTCTGCTTAGCTTCCAAGATCAGACGAGATTGTGCTTGTTCAGGGTGGTGTGGCTGTAGGTATTGGTTTCCTATTGACCTACATCTCTTATACATCTAAAAACCAGCATTGAAGGAAGCCGGAACAAGAGAGAAAAAAAAATGCCTACAGCA
>NW_027445885.1:257500-265000 GCF_038048845.1 Mixophyes fleayi | reverse complement strand
TTTCCAGGTGGTCTCCCATCCAAGTACTAACCAGGCCCAGCCCTGCTTAGCTTCCAAGATCAGACGAAATTGGGCTTGTTCAGGGTGGTGTGGCTGTAGGTATTGGTTTCCTATTGACCTACATCTCTTATAGATCTCAAAACCAGCATTGAAGAAAGTCGGAACAAGAGAGAAAAAAAAAGGGCCTACAGCACCTGGTATTCCCAGGTGGTCTCGCATCCAAGTACTAACAAGGCCTGGCTCTGCTTAGCTTCCAAGATCAGACGAGATTGGGCTTGTTCAGGGTGGTGTGGCTGTAGGTATTATTTTCCTATTGACCTACATCTCTTATACATCTAAAAACCAGCATTGAAGGAAGCCGGAACAAGAGAGAAAAAAAAAAGGCCTACAGCACATGGTATTCCCAGGTGGTCTCCCATCCAAGTACTAACCAGGCCTGTCACTGCTTAGCTTCCAAGATCAGACAAGATTGGGCTTGTTCAGGGTTGTGTGGCTGTAGGTATTGGTTTCCTAATGACCTACATCACTTATACATCTCAAAACCAGCATTGAAGGAAGCCAGAACAAGAGAGAAAAAAAAAAGTACTAACCAGGCCCGGACCTGCTTAGCTTTCAAGATCAGACGAGATTGGGCTTGTTCAGGGTGGTATGGCTGTAGGTATTGGTTCCCTATTGACCTACATCTCTTATACATCTCAAAACCAGCATTGAAGGAAGTCGGAACAAGAGAGAAAAAAAAAAGGGCCTACAGCACCTGGTATTCCCAGGTGGTGTCGCATCCAAGTACTAACCAGGCCCGGCTCTGCTTAGCTTCCAAGATCAGACGAGATTGGGCTTGTTCAGGGTGTTGTGGCTGTAGGATTTGGCTTCCTAATGACCTACATCACTTATACATCTGAAAACCAGCATTGAAGGAAGCCGGATCAAAAGAGAAAAAAAAAGGCCTACAGCACCTGATATTCCCAGGTGGTCTCCCATCCATGTACTAACTAGGCCTGGCGCGGCTTATCTTTCAAGATCAGACGAGATTGTGCTTGTTCAAGGTGGAGTGGCTGTAGGTGTTAGTTTCCTATTGACCTACATCTCTTATACATCTCAACACCAGCATTGAAGGAAGCCAGAACAAGAGAGAAAAAAAAAAGGCCTACAGCACCTGGTATTCCCAGGTGGTCTCCCATCCAAGTACTAACCAGGCCCGGCCCTGCTTAGCTTCCAAGATCAGATGAGATTGGGCTTGTTCAGGGTGGTGTGGCTGTAGGTATTGTTTTCATATTGACCTACATCTCTTATACATCTCAAAACCAGCATTGAAGGAGGCCGGAACAAGAGAGAAAAAAAAAGCCTACAGCACCTGGTATTTCCAGGTGGTCTCCCATCCAAGTACTAACCAGGCCCAGCCCTGCTTAGCTTCCAAGATCAGACGAGATTGGGCTTGTTCAGGGTGGTGTGGCTGTAGGTATTGGTTTCCTATTGACCTACATCTCTTATACATCTAAAAACAAGCATTGAAGGAAGCCGGAACAAGAGAGAAAAAAAAAAGCCTATAGCACCTGTTATTCCCAGGTGGTCTCCCATCCAAGTACTAACCAGGCCTAGCGCTGCTTAGCTTCCAAGATCAGACGAGATTGGGCTTGTTCAGGGTGGTGTGGCTGTAGGTATTGGTTTTCTATTGACCTACATCTCTTATATATCTCAAAACCAGCAATGAAGGAAGCCGGAATAAGAGAGAAAAAAAAAAGGCCTAGAGCACCTGGTATCCCCAGGTGGTCTCTCATCCAAGTACTAACCAGGCCTGGCCCTGCTTAGCTTCCAAGATCAGATGAGATTGGGCTTGTTCAGGGTGGTGTGGCTGTAGGTATTGGTTTCCTAATGACCTACATCACTTATACATCTCAAAATAAGCATTGAAGGAAGCCGGAACAAGAGAGGGAAAAAAAAGGCCTACAACACCTGGTATTCCCAGGTGGTCTCCCATCCATGTACTAACTAGGCCTGGCGCGGCTTATCTTTCAAGATCAGACGAGATTGCGCTTGTTCAAGGTGGAGTGGCTGTAGGTATTAGTTTCCTATTGACCTACATCTCTTATACATCTCAACACCAGCATTGAAGGAAGCCAGAACAAGAGAGAAAAAAAAAAGGCCTACAGCACCTGGTATTCCCAGGTGGTCTCCCATCCAAGTACTAACCAGGCCCGGCCCTGCTTAGCTTCCAAGATCAGATGAGATTGGGCTTGTTCAGGGTGGTGTGGCTGTAGGTATTGTTTTCATATTGACCTACATCTCTTATACATCTAGAAACCAGCATTGAAGGAAGCCGGAACAAGAGAGAAGAAAAAAAGGACTACAGCACCTGGTATTCCCAGGTGGTCTCCCATCCAAGTACTAACCAGACCGGGCTCTGCTTAGCTTCCAAGATCAGATGAGATTGGGCTTGTTCAGGGTGGTGTGGCTGTAGGTATTGGTTTCCTATTGACCTACATCTCTTATACATCTCAAAACCAGCATTGAAGGAGGCCGGAACAAGAGAGAAAAAAAAAAGCCTACAGCACCTGGTATTTCCAGGTGGTCTCCCATGCAAGTACTAACCAGGCCCAGCCCTGCTTAGCTTCCAAGATTAGACGAGATTGGGCTTGTTCAGGGTGGTGTGGCTGTAGGTATTGTTTTCCTATTGACCTACATCTCTTATACATCTAAAAACAAGCATTGAAGGAAGATGGAACAAGAGAGAAAAAAAAAAAGCCTATAGCACCTGTTATTCCCAGGTGGTCTCCCATTTAAGTACTAACCAGGCCTAGCCCTGCTTAGCTTGCAAGATCAGACGAGATTGGGCTTGTTCAGGGTGGTGTGGCTGTAGGTGTTGGTTTCCTATTGACCTACATCTCTTATATATCTCAAAACCAGCATTGAAGGAAGCCGGAACAAGAGAGAAAAAAAAAAGGCCTACAGCACCTGGTATTCCCAGGTGGTCTCCCATCCAAGTACTAACCAGGCCTGGCCCTGCTTAGCTTCCAAGATCAGACGAGATTGGGCTTGTTCAGGGTGGTGTGGTTGTAGGTATTGGTTGCCTATTGACCTACATCTCTTATACATCTCAAAACCAGCATTGAAGGAAGCCGGAACAAGAGAGATAAAAAAAAGGCCTACAGCAGCTGGTATTGCCAGGTGGTCTCCCATCCAAGTACTAACCAGGCCCGGCCCTGTTTAGCTTCCAAGATCAGATGAGATTGGGCTTGTTCAGGGTAGTGGGGCTGTAGGTATTGGTTTCCTATTGACCTACATCTCTTATACATCTCAAAACCAGCATTGAAGGAAGCCGGAACAAGAGAGAAAAAAAAAAGGCCTACAGCACCTGGTATTCCCAGGTGGTCTCCCATCAAAGTACTAACCAGGTCCGGCCCTGCTTAACTTCCAAGATCAAACGAGATTGGGCTTATTCAGAGATGTGTATCTGTAGGTATTGGTTTAGTATTGACCTACATCTCTTATAATCTCAAAACCAGCATTGAAGGAAGCCGGAACAAGAGAGAAAAAAAAAGGCCTACAGCACCTGGTATTCCCAGGTTGTCTCCCATCCAAGTACTAACCAGTCCCGGCCCTGCTTAGCTTCCAAGATCAGATGAGATTGGGCTTGTTCAGAGTGGTGTGGCTGTAGGTATTGTTTTAATATTGACCTACATCTCTTATACATCTAGAAACCAGCATTGAAGGAAGCCGGAACAAGAGAGAAGAAAAAAAGGCCTACAGCACCTGGTATTCCCAGGTGGTCTCCCATCCAAGTACTAACCAGGCCTGGCTCTGCTTAGCTTCCAAGATCAGGCTTGTTCAGGGTGGTGTGGCTGTAGGTATTGGTTTCCTATTGACCTACATCTCTTATACATCTCAAAACCAGCATTGAAGGAGGCCGGAACAAGAGAGAAAAAAAAAAGCCTACAGCACCTGGTATTTCCAGGTGGTCACCCATCCAAGTACTAACCAGGCCGGCACTGCTTATCTTTCAAGATCAGACGAGATTGGGCTTGTCCAGGGTGGTGTGGCTGTAGGTATTGGTTTTCTAATAACCTACATCACTTATACATTTTAAAACCAGCATTGAAGGAAGCCAGAACAAGAGAGAAAAAAAAAAGTACTAACCAGGCCCGGACCTGCTTAGCTTTCAAGATCAGACGAGATTGGGCTTGTTCAGGGTGGTGTGGCTGTAGGTATTGGTTTCCTATTGACCTACATCTCTTATACATCTCAAAACCAGCATTGAAGGAGGCCGGAACAAGAGAGAAAAAAAAAAGCCTACAGCACCTGGTATTCCCAGGTGGTCTCCCATCCAAGTACTAACCAGGCCTGGCCCTGCTTAGCTTCCAAGATCAAACGAGATTGGGCTTCTTTAGAGATGTGTAGCTGTAGTTGTAGGTTTTGGTTTCCTATTGACCTACATCTCTTATACATCTCAAAACCAGCATTGAAGGAAGTCGGAACAAGAGAGAAAAAAAAAAGGGCCTACAGCACCTGGTATTCCCAGGTGGTCTCTCATCCAAGTACTAACCAGGCCTGGCCCTGCTTAGCTTCCAAGATCAGATGAGATTGGGCTTGTTCAGGGTGGTGTGGCTGTAGGTATTGGTTTCCTAATGACCTACATCACTTATACATCTCAAAATAAGCATTGAAGGAAGCCGGAACAAGAGAGGGAAAAAAAAGGCCTACAACACCTGGTATTCCAGGTGGTCTCCCATCCATGTACTAACTAGGCCTGGCGCGGCTTATCTTTCAAGATCAGACGAGATTGCGCTTGTTCAAGGTGGAGTGGCTGTAGGTATTAGTTTCCTATTGACCTACATCTCTTATACATCTCAACACCAGCATTGAAGAAGCCAGAACAAGAGAGAAAAAAAAAAGGCCTACAGCACCTGGTATTCCCAGGTGGTCTCCCATCCAAGTACTAACCAGGCCCGGCCCTGCTTAGCTTCCAAGATCAGATGAGATTGGGCTTGTTCAGGGTGGTGTGGCTGTAGGTATTGTTTTCATATTGACCTACATCTCTTATACATCTAGAAACCAGCATTGAAGGAAGCCGGAACAAGAGAGAAGAAAAAAAGGACTACAGCACCTGGTATTCCCAGGTGGTCTCCCATCCAAGTACTAACCAGACCGGGCTCTGCTTAGCTTCCAAGATCAGATGAGATTGGGCTTGTTCAGGGTGGTGTGGCTGTAGGTATTGGTTTCCTATTGACCTACATCTCTTATACATCTCAAAACCAGCATTGAAGGAGGCCGGAACAAGAGAGAAAAAAAAAAGCCTACAGCACCTGGTATTTCCAGGTGGTCTCCATGCAAGTACTACCAGGCCCAGCCTGCTTAGCTTCCAAGATTAGACGAGATTGGGCTTGTTCAGGGTGGTGTGGCTGTAGGTATTGTTTTCCTATTGACCTACATCTCTTATACATCTAAAAACAAGCATTGAAGGAAGATGGAACAAGAGAGAAAAAAAAAAAGCCTATAGCACCTGTTATTCCAGGTGGTCTCCCATTTAAGTACTAACCAGGCCTAGCCCTGCTTAGCTTGCAAGATCAGACGAGATTGGGCTTGTTCAGGGTGGTGTGGCTGTAGGTGTTGGTTTCCTATTGACCTACATCTCTTATATATCTCAAAACCAGCATTGAAGGAAGCCGGAACAAGAGAGAAAAAAAAAAGGCCTACAGCACCTGGTATTCCCAGGTGGTCTCCCATCCAAGTACTAACCAGGCCTGGCCCTGCTTAGCTTCCAAGATCAGACGAGATTGGGCTTGTTCAGGGTGGTGTGGTTGTAGGTATTGGTTGCCTATTGACCTACATCTCTTATACATCTCAAAACCAGCATTGAAGGAAGCCCGAACAAGAGAGATAAAAAAAAGGCCTACAGCAGCTGGTATTGCCAGGTGGTCTCCCATCCAAGTACTAACCAGGCCCGGCCCTGTTTAGCTTCCAAGATCAGATGAGATTGGGCTTGTTCAGGGTAGTGGGGCTGTAGGTATTGGTTTCCTATTGACCTACATCTCTTATACATCTCAAAACCAGCATTGAAGGAAGCCGGAACAAGAGAGAAAAAAAAAAGGCCTACAGCACCTGGTATTCCCAGGTGGTCTCCCATCAAAGTACTAACCAGGTCCGGCCCTGCTTAACTTCCAAGATCAAACGAGATTGGGCTTGTTCAGAGATGTGTATCTGTAGGTATTGGTTTAGTATTGACCTACATCTCTTATAATCTCAAAACCAGCATTGAAGGAAGCCGGAACAAGAGAGAAAAAAAAAGGCCTACAGCACCTGGTATTCCCAGGTTGTCTCCCATCCAAGTACTAACCAGTCCCGGCCCTGCTTAGCTTCCAAGATCAGATGAGATTGGGCTTGTTCAGAGTGGTGTGGCTGTAGGTATTGTTTTAATATTGACCTACATCTCTTATACATCTAGAAACCAGCATTGAAGGAAGCCGGAACAAGAGAGAAGAAAAAAAGGCCTACAGCACCTGGTATTCCCAGGTGGTCTCCCATCCAAGTACTAACCAGGCCTGGCTCTGCTTAGCTTCCAAGATCAGGCTTGTTCAGGGTGGTGTGGCTGTAGGTATTGGTTTCCTATTGACCTACATCTCTTATACATCTCAAAACCAGCATTGAAGGAGGCCGGAACAAGAGAGAAAAAAAAAAGCCTACAGCACCTGGTATTTCCAGGTGGTCACCCATCCAAGTACTAACCAGGCCCGGCACTGCTTATCTTTCAAGATCAGACGAGATTGGGCTTGTCCAGGGTGGTGTGGCTGTAGGTATTGGTTTTCTAATAACCTACATCACTTATACATTTTAAAACCAGCATTGAAGGAAGCCAGAACAAGAGAGAAAAAAAAAAGTACTAACCAGGCCCGGACCTGCTTAGCTTTCAAGATCAGACGAGATTGGGCTTGTTCAGGGTGGTGTGGCTGTAGGTATTGGTTTCCTATTGACCTACATCTCTTATACATCTCAAAACCAGCATTGAAGGAGGCCGGAACAAGAGAGAAAAAAAAAAGCCTACAGCACCTGGTATTCCCAGGTGGTCTCCCATCCAAGTACTAACCAGGCCTGGCCCTGCTTAGCTTCCAAGATCAAATGAGATTGGGCTTCTTTAGAGATGTGTAGCTGTAGGTTTTGGTTTCCTATTGACCTACATCTCTTATACATCTCAAAACCAGCATTGAAGGAAGTCGGAACAAGAGAGAAAAAAAAAAGGGCCTACAGCACCTGGTATTCCCAGGTGGTCTCGCATCCAAGTACTAACCAGGCCCGGCTCTGCTTAGCTTCCAAGATCAGGCTTGTTCAGGGTGGTGTGGCTGTAGGATTTGGCTTCCTAATGACCTACATCACTTATACATCTGAAAACCAGCATTGAAGGAAGCCGGATCAAAAGAGAAAAAAAAAGGCCTACAGCACCTGATATTCCCAGGTGGTCTCCCATCCATGTACTAACTAGGCCTGGCGCGGCTTATCTTTCAAGATCAGACG
>NW_027445885.1:250000-252500 GCF_038048845.1 Mixophyes fleayi | reverse complement strand
AACATTGAAGGAAGCCAGAACAAGAGAGAAAAAAAAAAGTACTAACCAGACCTGGACCTGCTTAGCTTTCAAGATCAGATGAGATTGGGCTTGTTCAGGGTGGTGTGGCTGTAGGTATTGGTTTCCTATTGACCTACATCTCTTATACATCTCAAAACCAGCATTGAAGGAGGCCGGAACAAGAGAGAAAAAAAAAAGCCTACAGCACCTGGTATTTCCAGGTGGTCTCCCATGCAAGTACTAACCAGGCCCAGCCCTGCTTAGCTTCCAAGATTAGACGAGATTGGGCTTGTTCAGGGTGGTGTGGCTGTAGGTATTGTTTTCCTATTGACCTACATCTCTTATACATCTAAAAACAAGCATTGAAGGAAGATGGAACAAGAGAGAAAAAAAAAAAGCCTATAGCACCTGTTATTCCCAGGTGGTCTCCCATTTAAGTACTAACCAGGCCTAGCCCTGCTTAGCTTGCAAGATCAGACGAGATTGGGCTTGTTCAGGGTGGTGTGGCTGTAGGTATTGGTTTCCTATTGACCTACATCTCTTATACATCTCAAAACCAGCATTGAAGGAAGCCGGAACAAGAGAGAAAAAAAAAAGGCCTACAGCACCTGGTATTCCCAGGTGGTCTCCCATCAAAGTACTAACCAGGTCCGGCCCTGCTTAACTTCCAAGATCAAACGAGATTGGGCTTGTTCAGAGATGTGTATCTGTAGGTATTGGTTTAGTATTGACCTACATCTCTTATAATCTCAAAACCAGCATTGAAGGAAGCCGGAACAAGAGAGAAAAAAAAAGGCCTACAGCACCTGGTATTCCCAGGTTGTCTCCCATCCAAGTACTAACCAGTCCCGGCCCTGCTTAGCTTCCAAGATCAGATGAGATTGGGCTTGTTCAGGGTGGTGTGGCTGTATGTATTGTTTTAATATTGACCTACATCTCTTATACATCTAGAAACCAGCATTGAAGGAAGCCGGAACAAGAGAGAAGAAAAAAAGGCCTACAGCACCTGGTATTCCCAGGTGGTCTCCCATCCAAGTACTAACCAGGCCTGGCTCTGCTTAGCTTCCAAGATCAAACGAGATTGGGCTTCTTTAGAGATGTGTAGCTGTAGGTTTTGGTTTCCTATTGACCTACATCTCTTATAATCTCAAAACCAGCATTGAAGGAAGCCGGAACAAGAGAGAAAAAAAAAAGGCCTACAGCACCTGGTATTCCCAGGTTGTCTCCCATCCAAGTACTAACCAGGCCCGGACCTGCTTAGCTTCCAAGATCAGATGAGATTGGGCTTGTTCAGGGTGGTGTGGCTGTAGGTATTGGTTTCTTATTGACCTACATCTCTTATACATCTAGAAACCAGCATTGAAGGAAGCCGGAACAAGAGAGAAAAAAAAAGCCTACAGCACCTGGTATTTCCAGGTGGTCTCCCATCCAAGTACTAACCAGGCCCAGCCCTGCTTAGCTTCCAAGATCAGACGAGATTGTGCTTGTTCAGGGTGGTGTGGCTGTAGGTATTGGTTTCCTATTGACCTACATCTCTTATACATCTCAAAACCAGCATTGAAGGAAGTCGGAACAAGAGAGAAAAAAAAAAGGGCCTACAGCACCTGGTATTCCCAGGTGGTCTCGCATCCAAGTACTAACCAGGCCCGGCTCTGCTTAGCTTTCAAGATCAGGCTTGTTCAGGGTGGTGTGGCTGTAGGTATTGGTTTCCTATTGACCTACATCTCTTATACATCTAAAAACCAGCATTGAAGGAAGCCGGAACAAGAGAGAAGAAAAAAAGGCCTACAGCACCTGGTATTCCCAGGTGGTCTCCCATCCAAATACTAACCAGGCCCGTCCCTGCTTAGCTTCCAAGATCAGACGAGATTGGGCTTGTTCAGGGTGGTGTGGCTGTAGGTATTGTTTCTTATTGACCTACATCTCTTATACATCTAGAAACCAGCATTGAAGGAAGCCGGAACAAGAGAGAAGAAAAAAAGGCCTACAGCACCTGGTATTCCCAGGTGGTCTCCCATCCACGTACTAACCAGGCCCAGCTCTGCTTAGCTTCCAAGATCAGACGAGATTGGGCTTGTTCAGGGCGGTGTGGCTGTAGGTATTGGTTTCCTATTGACCTACAACTCTTATACATCTAAAAACAAGCATTGAAGGAAGCCGGAACAAGAGAGAATGAAAAAAAAAGCCTACAGCACCTGGTATTCCCAGGTGGTCTCCCATCCAAGTACTAACCAGGCCTGGCTCTGCTTAGCTTCCAAGATCAGACGAGATTGGGCTTGTCCAGGGTGGTGTGGCTTTAGGTATTGGTTTCCTAATGATCTACATCACTTATACATTTTAAAACCAGCATTGAAGGAAGCCAGAACAAGAGAGAAAAAAAAAAGTACTAACCAGACCTGGACCTGCTTAGCTTTCAAGATCAGATGAGATTGGGCTTGTTCAGGGTGGTGTGGCTGTAGGTATTGGTTTCCTATTGACCTACATCTCTTATACATCTCAA
>NW_027445885.1:235000-245000 GCF_038048845.1 Mixophyes fleayi | reverse complement strand
TTAGTATTGACCTACATCTCTTATAATCTCAAAACCAGCATTGAAGGAAGCCGGAACAAGAGAGAAAAAAAAAAGGCCTACAGCACCTGGTATTCCCAGGTTGTCTCCCATCCAAGTACTAACCAGTCCCGGCCCTGCTTAGCTTCCAAGATCAGATGAGATTGGGCTTGTTCAGGGTGGTGTGGCTGTAGGTATTGTTTTCCTATTGACCTACATCTCTTATACATCTAAAAACAAGCATTGAAGGAAGATGGAACAAGAGAGAAAAAAAAAAAGCCTATAGCACCTGTTATTCCCAGGTGGTCTCCCATTTAAGTACTAACCAGGCCTAGCCCTGCTTAGCTTGCAAGATCAGACGAGATTGGGCTTGTTCAGGGTGGTGTGGCTGTAGGTGTTGGTTTCCTATTGACCTACATCTCTTATATATCTCAAAACCAGCATTGAAGGAAGCCGGAACAAGAGAGAAAAAAAAAAGGCCTACAGCACCTGGTATTCCCAGGTGGTCTCCCATCAAAGTACTAACCAGGTCCGGCCCTGCTTAACTTCCAAGATCAAACGAGATTGGGCTTGTTCAGAGATGTGTATCTGTAGGTATTGGTTTAGTATTGACCTACATCTCTTATAATCTCAAAACCAGCATTGAAGGAAGCCGGAACAAGAGAGAAAAAAAAAGGCCTACAGCACCTGGTATTCCCAGGTTGTCTCCCATCCAAGTACTAACCAGTCCCGGCCCTGATTAGCTTCCAAGATCAGATGAGATTGGGCTTGTTCAGGGTGGTGTGGCTGTAGGTATTGTTTTAATATTGACCTACATCTCTTATACATCTAGAAACCAGCATTGAAGGAAGCCGGAACAAGAGAGAAGAAAAAAAGGCCTACAGCACCTGGTATTCCCAGGTGGTCTCCCATCCAAGTACTAACCAGGCCTGGCTCTGCTTAGCTTCCAAGATCAGGCTTGTTCAGGGTGGTGTGGCTGTAGGTATTGGTTTCCTATTGACCTACATCTCTTATACATCTCAAAACCAGCATTGAAGGAGGCCGGAACAAGAGAGAAAAAAAAAAGCCTACAGCACCTGGTATTTCCAGGTGGTCACCCATCCAAGTACTAACCAGGCCCGGCACTGCTTATCTTTCAAGATCAGACGAGATTGGGCTTGTCCAGGGTGGTGTGGCTGTAGGTATTGGTTTGCTAATAACCTACATCACTTATACATTTTAAAACCAGCATTGAAGGAAGCCAGAACAAGAGAGAAAAAAAAAAGTACTAACCAGGCCCGGACCTGCTTAGCTTTCAAGATCAGACGAGATTGGGCTTGTTCAGGGTGGTGTGGCTGTAGGTATTGGTTTCCTATTGACCTACATCTCTTATACATCTCAAAACCAGCATTGAAGGAGGCCGGAACAAGAGAGAAAAAAAAAAGCCTACAGCACCTGGTATTCCCAGGTGGTCTCCCATCCAAGTACTAACCAGGCCTGGCCCTGCTTAGCTTCCAAGATCAAACGAGATTGGGCTTCTTTAGAGATGTGTAGCTGTAGGTTTTGGTTTCCTATTGACCTACATCTCTTATACATCTCAAAACCAGCATTGAAGGAAGTCGGAACAAGAGAGAAAAAAAAAAGGGCCTACAGCACCTGGTATTCCCAGGTGGTCTCGCATCCAAGTACTAACCAGGCCCGGCTCTGCTTAGCTTCCAAGATCAGGCTTGTTCAGGGTGGTGTGGCTGTAGGTATTGGTTTCCTATTGACCTACATCTCTTATACATCTAAAAACAAGCATTGAAGGAAGCCGGAACAAGAGAGAAAAAAAAAAAGCCTACAGCACCTAGTATTCCCAGGTGGTCTCCCATCCAAGTACTAACCAGGCCTGGCCCTGCTTAGCTTCCAAGATCAAACGAGATTGGGCTTCTTTAGAGATGTGTAGCTGTAGGTTTTGGTTTCCTATTGACCTACATCTCTTATAATCTCAAAACCAGCTTTGAAGGAAGCCGGAACAAGAGAGAAAAAAAAAAGGCCTACAGCACCTGGTATTCCCAGGTTGTCTCCCATCCAAGTACTAACCAGGCCCGGACCTGCTTAGCTTCCAAGATCAGATGAGATTGGGCTTGTTCAGGGTGGTGTGGCTGTAGGTATTGGTTTCTTATTGACCTACATCTCTTATACATCTAGAAACCAGCATTGAAGGAAGCCGGAACAAGAGAGAAAAAAAAAGCCTACAGCACCTGGTATTTCCAGGTGGTCTCCCATCCAAGTACTAACCAGGCCCAGCCCTGCTTAGCTTCCAAGATCAGACGAGATTGGGCTTGTTCAGTGTGGTGTGGCTGTAGGTATTGGTTTCCTATTGACCTACATCTCTTATACATCTCAAAACCAGCATTGAAGGAAGTCGGAACAAGAGAGAAAAAAAAAAGGGCCTACAGCACCTGGTATTCCCAGGTGGTCTCGCATCCAAGTACTAACCAGGCCCGGCTCTGCTTAGCTTCCAAGATCAGGCTTGTTCAGGGTGGTGTGGCTGTAGGTATTGGTTTCCTATTGACCTACATCTCTTATACATCTAAAAACCAGCATTGAAGGAAGCCGGAACAAGAGAGAAGAAAAAAAGGCCTACAGCACCTGGTATTCCCAGGTGGTCTCCCATCCAAGTACTAACCAGGCCCGTCCCTGCTTAGCTTCCAAGATCAGACGAGATTGGGCTTGTTCAGGGTGGTGTGGCTGTAGGTATTGTTTCTTATTGACCTACATCTCTTATACATCTAGAAACCAGCATTGAAGGAAGCCGGAACAAGAGAGAAGAAAAAAAGGCCTACAGCACCTGGTATTCCCAGGTGGTCTCCCATCCACGTACTAACCAGGCCCGGCTCTGCTTAGCTTCCAAGATCAGACAAGATTGGGCTTGTTCAGGGCGGTGTGGCTGTAGGTATTGGTTTCCTATTGACCTACAACTCTTATACATCTAAAAACAAGCATTGAAGGAAGCCGGAACAAGAGAGAAAGAAAAAAAAAGCCTACAGCACCTGGTATTCCCAGGTGGTCTCCCATCCAAGTACTAACCAGGCCTGGCTCTGCTTAGCTTCCAAGATCAGACGAGATTGGGCTTGTCCAGGGTGGTGTGGCTTTAGGTATTGGTTTCCTAATGATCTACATCACTTATACATTTTAAAACCAGCATTGAAGGAAGCCAGAACAAGAGAGAAAAAAAAAAGTACTAACCAGACCTGGACCTGCTTAGCTTTCAAGATCAGATGAGATTGGGCTTGTTCAGGGTGGTGTGGCTGTAGGTATTGGTTTCCTATTGACCTACATCTCTTATACATCTCAAAACCAGCATTGAAGGAGGCCGGAACAAGAGAGAAAAAAAAAAGCCTACAGCACCTGGTATTTCCAGGTGGTCTCCCATGCAAGTACTAACCAGGCCCAGCCCTGCTTAGCTTCCAAGATTAGACGAGATTGGGCTTGTTCAGGGTGGTGTGGCTGTAGGTATTGTTTTCCTATTGACCTACATCTCTTATACATCTAAAAACAAGCATTGAAGGAAGATGGAACAAGAGAGAAAAAAAAAAAGCCTATAGCACCTGTTATTCCAAGGTGGTCTCCCATTTAAGTACTAACCAGGCCTAGCCCTGCTTAGCTTGCAAGATCAGACGAGATTGGGCTTGTTCAGGGTGGTGTGGCTGTAGGTGTTGGTTTCCTATTGACCTACATCTCTTATATATCTCAAAACCAGCATTGAAGGAAGCCGGAACAAGAGAGAAAAAAAAAAGGCCTACAGCACCTGGTATTCCCAGGTGGTCTCCCATCCAAGTACTAACCAGGCCTGGCCCTGCTTAGCTTCCAAGATCAGACGAGATTGGGCTTGTTCAGGGTGGTGTGGTTGTAGGTATTGGTTGCCTATTGACTTACATCTCTTATACATCTCAAAACCAGCATTGAAGGAAGCCGGAACAAGAGAGATAAAAAAAAAGGCCTACAGCAGCTGGTATTGCCAGGTGGTCTCCCATCCAAGTACTAACCAGGCCCGGCCCTGCTTAGCTTCCAAGATCAGATGAGATTTGGCTTGTTTAGGGTAGTGGGGCTGTAGGTATTGGTTTCCTATTGACCTACATCTCTTATACATCTCAAAACCAGCATTGAAGGAAGCCGGAACAAGAGAGAAAAAAAAAAGGCCTACAGCACCTGGTATTCCCAGGTGGTCTCCCATCAAAGTACTAACCAGGTCCGGCCCTGCTTAACTTCCAAGATCAAACGAGATTGGGCTTGTTCAGAGATGTGTATCTGTAGGTATTGGTTTAGTATTGACCTACATCTCTTATAATCTCAAAACCAGCATTGAAGGAAGCCGGAACAAGAGAGAAAAAAAAAGGCCTACAGCACCTGGTATTCCCAGGTTGTCTCCCATCCAAGTACTAACCAGTCCTGGCCCTGCTTAGCTTCCAAGATCAGATGAGATTGGGCTTGTTCAGGGTGGTGTGGCTGTAGGTATTGTTTTAATATTGACCTACATCTCTTATACATCTAGAAACCAGCATTGAAGGAAGCCGGAACAAGAGAGAAGAAAAAAAGGCATACAGCACCTGGTATTCCCAGGTGGTCTCCCATCCAAGTACTAACCAGGCCTGGCTCTGCTTAGCTTCCAAGATCAGGCTTGTTCAGGGTGGTGTGGCTGTAGGTATTGGTTTCCTATTGACCTACATCTCTTATACATCTCAAAACCAGCATTGAAGGAGGCCGGAACAAGAGAGAAAAAAAAAAGCCTACAGCACCTGGTATTTCCAGGTGGTCACCCATCCAAGTACTAACCAGGCCCGGCACTGCTTATCTTTCAAGATCAGACGAGATTGGGCTTGTCCAGGGTGGTGTGGCTGTAGGTATTGGTTTTCTAATAACCTACATCACTTATACATTTTAAAACCAGCATTGAAGGAAGCCAGAACAAGAGAGAAAAAAAAAAGTACTAACCAGGCCCGGACCTGCTTAGCTTTCAAGATCAGACGAGATTGGGCTTGTTCAGGGTGGTGTGGCTGTAGGTATTGGTTTCCTATTGACCTACATCTCTTATACATCTCAAAACCAGCATTGAAGGAGGCCGGAACAAGAGAGAAAAAAAAAAGCCTACAGCACCTGGTATTCCCAGGTGGTCTCCCATCCAAGTACTAACCAGGCCTGGCCCTGCTTAGCTTCCAAGATCAAACGAGATTGGGCTTCTTTAGAGATGTGTAGCTGTAGGTTTTGGTTTCCTATTGACCTACATCTCTTATACATCTCAAAACCAGCATTGAAGGAAGTCGGAACAAGAGAGAAAAAAAAAAGGGCCTACAGCACCTGGTATTCCCAGGTGGTCTCGCATCCAAGTACTAACCAGGCCCGGCTCTGCTTAGCTTCCAAGATCAGGCTTGTTCAGGGTGGTGTGGCTGTAGGTATTGGTTTCCTATTGACCTACATCTCTTATACATCTAAAAACAAGCATTGAAGGAAGCCGGAACAAGAGAGAAAAAAAAAAAGCCTACAGCACCTAGTATTCCCAGGTGGTCTCCCATCCAAGTACTAACCAGGCCTGGCCCTGCTTAGCTTCCAAGATCAAACGAGATTGGGCTTCTTTAGAGATGTGTAGCTGTAGGTTTTGGTTTCCTATTGACCTACATCTCTTATAATCTCAAAACCAGCATTGAAGGAAGCCGGAACAAGAGAGAAGAAAAAAAGGCCTACAGCACCTGGTATTCCCAGGTGGTCTCCCATCCAAGTACTAACCAGGCCCGGCTCTGCTTAGCTTCCAAGATCAGACGAGATTGGGCTTGTTCAGGGTGGTGGGGCTGTAGGTATTGGTTTCTTATTGACCTACATCTCTTATACATCTCAAAACCAGCATTGAAGGAGCCCGGAACAAGTGAGAAAAAAAAAGCCTACAGCACCTGTTATTTCCAGGTGGTCTCCCATCCAAGTACTAACCAGGCCCAGCCCTGCTTAGCTTCCAAGATCAGACGAGATTGGGCTTGTTCAGGGTGGTGTGGCTGTAGGTATTGTTTTCCTATTGACCTACATCTCTTATACATCTAAAAACAAGCATTGAAGGAAGCCGGAACAAGAGAGAAAAAAAAAGCCTATAGCACCTGTTATTCAAAGGTGGTCTCCCATCCAAGTACTAACCAGGCCCAGCCCTGCTTATCTTTCAAGATCAGACGAGATTGTGCTTGTTCAAGGTGGAGTGGTTGTAGGTATTCGTTTACTATTGACCTACATCTCTTATACATCTCAAAACCAGCATTGAAGGAAGCCGGAACAAGAGAGATAAAAAAAAAGGCCTACAGCAGCTGGTATTGCCAGGTGGTCTCCCATCCAAGTACTAACCAGGCCCAGCCCTGCTTAGCTTCCAAGATCAAACGAGATTGGGATTGTTCAGAGATGTGTAGCTGTTGGTAATGGTTTTGTATTGACCTACATCTCTTATAATCTCAAAACCAGCATTGCAGGAAGCCGGAACAAGAGAGAAAAAAAAGGCCTACAGCACCTTGTATTCCCAGGTGGTCTCCCATCCAAGTACTAACCAGGCCTGGCCCTGCTTAGCTTCAAAGATCAGATGAGATTGGGCTTGTTCAGGGTGGTGTGGCTGTAGGTATTGTTTTCCTATTGACCTACATCTCTTATACATCTAGAAACCAGCATTGAAGGAAGCCGGAACAAGAGAGAAGAAAAAAAAGCCTACAGCACCTGTTATTTCCAGGTGGTCTCCCATCCAAGTACTAACCAGGCCCAGCCCTGCTTAGCTTCCAAGATCAGACGAGATTGGGCTTGTTCAGGGTGGTGTGGCTGTAGGTATTGTTTTCCTATTGACCTACATCTCTTATACATCTAAAAACAAGCATTGAAGGAAGCCGGAACAAGAGAGAAAAAAAAAGCCTATAGCACCTGTTATTCAAAGGTGGTCTCCCATCCAAGTACTAACCAGGCCCAGCCCTGCTTATCTTTCAAGATCAGACGAGATTGTGCTTGTTCAAGGTGGAGTGGTTGTAGGTATTCGTTTACTATTGACCTACATCTCTTATACATCTCAAAACCAGCATTGAAGGAAGCCGGAACAAGAGAGATAAAAAAAAAGGCCTACAGCAGCTGGTATTGCCAGGTGGTCTCCCATCCAAGTACTAACCAGGCCCAGCCCTGCTTAGCTTCCAAGATCAAACGAGATTGGGATTGTTCAGAGATGTGTAGCTGTTGGTAATGGTTTTGTATTGACCTACATCTCTTATAATCTCAAAACCAGCATTGCAGGAAGCCGGAACAAGAGAGAAAAAAAAGGCCTACAGCACCTTGTATTCCCAGGTGGTCTCCCATCCAAGTACTAACCAGGCCTGGCCCTGCTTAGCTTCAAAGATCAGATGAGATTGGGCTTGTTCAGGGTGGTGTGGCTGTAGGTATTGTTTTCCTATTGACCTACATCTCTTATACATCTAGAAACCAGCATTGAAGGAAGCCGGAACAAGAGAGAAGAAAAAAAGGCCTACAGCACCTGGTATTCCCAGGTGGTCTCCCATCCAAGTACTAACCAGGCCCGGCTCTGCTTAGCTTCCAAGATCAAACGAGATTGGGCTTGTTCAGAGATGTGTAGCTGTAGGTATTGGTTTTGTATTGACCTACATCTCTTATAATCTCAAAACCAGCATTGAAGGAAGCCGGAACAAGAGAGAAAAAAAAAGGCCTACAGCACCTGGTATTCCCAGGTGGTCTCCCATCCAAGTACTAACCAGGCCTGGCCCTGCTTAGCTTCCAAGATCAGATGAGATTGGGCTTGTTCAGGGTGGTGTGGCTGTAGGTATTTTTTTCCTATTGACCTACATCTCTTATACATCTAGAAACCAGCATTGAAGGAAGCCGGAACATGAGAGAAGAAAAAAAGGCCTACAGCACCTAGTATTCCCAGGTGGTCTCCCATCCAAGTACTAACCAGGCCCGGCTCTGCTTAGCTTCCAAGATCAGACGAGATTGGGCTTGTTCAGGGTGGTGTGGCTGTAGGTATTGGTTTCCTATTGACCTACATCTCTTATACATCTAAAAACAAGCATTGAAGGAAGCCGGAACAAGAGAGAAAAAAAAAAAGGCCTACAGCACCTGGTATTCCCAGGGGGTCTCCCATCCAAGTACTAACCAGGCCCAGCCCTGCTTAGCTTCCAAGATCAGACGAGATTGGGCTTGTCCAGGGTGGTGTGGCTGTAGGTATTGGTTTCCTAATGACCTACATCACTTATACATTTTAAAACCAGCATTGAAGGAAGCCAGAACAAGAGAGAAAAAAAAAAGTACTAACCAGGCCCGGACCTGCTTACCTTTCAAGATCAGACGAGATTGGGCTTGTTCAGGGTGGTGTGGCTGTAGGTATTGGTTTCCTATTGACCTACATCTCTTATACATATCAAAACCAGTATTGAAGGAGGCCAGAACAAGAGAGAAAAAAAAAAGCCTACAGCACCTGATATTTCCAGGTGGTCTCCCATCCAAATACTAACCAGGCCCAGCCCTGCTTAGCTTCCAAAATCAGACAAGATTGGGCTTGTCCAGGGTGGTGTGGCTGTAGGTATTGGTTTTCTATTGACTTACATCTCTTATACATCTAAAAACCAGCATTGAAGGAAGCCGGAACAAGAGAGAAAAAAAAAAAGCCTACAGCACCTGGTATTCCCAGGTGGTCTCCCATCCAAGTACTAACCAGGCCTGGCCCTGCTTAGCTTCCAAGATCAGACGACATTGGGCTTGTTTAGAGATGTGTAGCTGTAGGTTTTGGTTTCCTATTGACCTACATCTCTTATTATCTCAAAACCAGCATTGAAGGAAGCCGGAACAAGAGAGAAATAAAAAAGGCCTACAGCACCTGGTATTCCCAGGTGGTCTCCCATCCAAGTACTAACCAGGCCCATCCCTGCTTAGCTTCCAAGATCAGACGAGATTGGGCTTGTTCAGGGTGGTGTGGCTGTAGGTATTGTTTTCCTATTGACCTACATCTCTTATACATCTAGAAACCAGCATTGAAGGAAGCCGGAACAAGAGAGAAGAAAAAAAGGCCTACAGCACCTGGTATTAACAGGTGGTCTCCCATCCAAGTATTAACCAGGCCCGGCTCTGCTTAGCTTCCAAGATCAGACGAGATTGGGCTTGTTCAGGGTGGTGTGGCTGTAGTTATTGGTTTCCTATTGACCTACATCTCTTATACATCTCAAAACCAGCATTGAAGGAGGCCGGAACAAGAGAGAAAAAAAAAAGCCTACAGCACCTGGTATTTCCAGGTGGTCTCCCATCCAAGTACTAACCAGGCCCAGCCCTGCTTATCTTCCAAGATCAGACGAGATTGGGCTTGTTTAGAGATGTGCAGCTGTAGGTTTTGGTTTCCTATTGACCTACATCTCTTATTATCTCAAAACCAGCATTGAAGGAAGCCGGAACAAGAGAGAAAAAAAAAGGCCACAGCACCTGGTATTCCCAGGTGGTCTCCCATCCAACTACTAACCAGGCCTGTCCCTGCTTAGCTTCCAAGATCAGACGAGAATATGGGATTGTTCAGGGTGGTGTGGCTGTATGTATTGTTTCCCTATTGACCTACATCTCTTATACATCTAGAAACCAGCATTGAAGGAAGCCGGAACAAGAGAGAAGATAAAAAGGCCTACAGAACCTGGTATTCCCAGGTGGTCTCCCATCCAAGTACTAACCATGCCCGTCCCTGCTTAGCTTCCAAGATCAGACGAGATTGGGCTTGTTCAGGGTGGTGTGGCTGTAGGTATTGGTTTCCTATTGACCTACATCTCTTATACATCTCAAAACCAGCTTTGAAGGAAGTCGGAACAAGAGAGAAAAAAAAAAGGGCCTACAGCACCTGGTATCCCGAGGTGGTCTCGCATCCAAGTACTAACCAGGCCTGGCCCTGCTTAGCTTCCAAGATCAGACGAGATTGGCTTGTTCAGGGTGGAGGGGCTGTAGGTATTGGTTTCCTATTGACCTACATCTCTTATACATCTCAAAACCA
>NW_027445885.1:187500-200000 GCF_038048845.1 Mixophyes fleayi | reverse complement strand
GGCCGGAACAAGAGAGAAAAAAAATGCCTACAGCACCTGGTATTTCCAGGTGGTCTCCCATCCAAGTACTAACCAGGCCCAGCCCTGCTTAGCTTCCAAGATCAGACGAGATTGGGCTTGTTCAGGGTGGTGTGGCTGTAGGTATTGATTTCCTATTGACCTACATCTCTTATACATCTAGAAACCAGCATTGAAGGAAGCCGGAACAAGAGAGAAGAAAAAAAGGCCTACAGCACCTGGTATTCCCAGGTGGTCTCCCATCCAAGTACTAACCAGGCCTGTCCCTGCTTAGCTTCCAAGATCAGACGAGATTGGGCTTGTTCAGGGTGGTGTGGCTGTAGGTATTGTTTTCCTATTGACCTACATCTCTTATACATCTAGAAACCAGCATTGAAGGAAGCCGGAACAAGAGAGAAGAAAAAAAGGCCTACAGCACCTGGTATTCCCAGGTGGCCTCCCATCCAAGTACTAACCAGGCCCGGCTCTGCTTAGCTTCCAAGATCAGACGAGATTGGGCTTGTTCAGGGTGGTGTGGCTGTAGGTATTGGTTTCCTATTGACCTACATCTCTTATACATCTCAAAACCAGCATTGAAGGAGGCCGGAACAAGAGAGAAAAAAAAAAGCCTACAGCACCTGGTATTTCCAGGTGGTCTCCCATCCAAGTACTAACCAGGCCCAGCCCTGCTTAGCTTCCAAGATCAGACGAGATTGGGCTTGTTCAGGGTGGTGTGGCTGTAGGTATTGGTTTCTTGTTGACCTACATCTCTTATACATCTCAAAACCAGCATTGAAGGAAGTCGGAACAAGAGAGAAAAAAAAAAGGGCCTACAGCACCTGGTATCCCCAGGTGGTCTCGCATCCAAGTACTAACCAGGCCTGGCTCTGCTTAGCTTCCAAGATCAGGCTTGTTCAGGGTGGTGTGACTGTAGGTATTGGTTTCCTATTGACCTACATCTCTTATACATCTAAAAACCAGCATTGAAGGAAGCCGGAACAAGAGAGAAAAAAAAAAAGCCTACAGCACCTGGTATTCCCAGGTGGTCTCCCATCCAAGTACTAACCAGGCCTGACCCTGCTTAGCTTCCAAGATCAAACGAGATTGGGCTTGTTTAGAGATGTGTAGCTGTAGGTTTTGGTTTCCTATTGACCTACATCTCTTATAATCTCAAAACCAGCATTGAAGGAAGCCGGAACAAGAGAGAAAAAAAAAATGCCTACAGCACCTGGTATTCCCAGGTGGTCTCCCATCCAAGTACTAACCAGGCCCGACTCTGCTTAGCTTCCAAGATCAGACGAGATTGGGCTTGTTCAGGGTGGTGTGGCTGTAGGTATTGGTTTCCTATTGACCTACATCTCTTATACATCTGAAAACCAGCATTGAAGGAGGCCGGAACAAGAGAGAAAAAAAAAAGCCTACAGCACCTGGTATTTCCAGGTGGTCTCCCATCCAAGTACTAACCAGGCCCGTCCCTGCTTAGCTTCCAAGATCAGACGAGATTGGGCTTGTTCAGGGTGGTGTGGCTGTAGGTATTGTTTTCCTATTGACCTACATCTCTTATACATCTAGAAACCAGCATTGAAGGAAGCCGGAACAAGAGAGAAGAAAAAAAGGCCTACAGCACCTGGTATTCCCAGGTGGTCTCCCATCCAAGTACTAACCAGGCCCGGCTCTGCTTAGCTTCCAAGATCAGACGAGATTGGGCTTGTTCAGGGTGGTGTGGCTGTAGGTATTGGTTTCCTATTGACCTACATCTCTTATACATCTCAAAACCAGCATTGAAGGAGGCCGGAACAAGAGAGAAAAAAAAAAGCCTACAGCACCTGGTATTTCCAGGTGGTCTCCCATCCAAGTACTAACCAGGCCCAGCCCTGCTTAGCTTCCAAGATCAGACGAGATTGGGCTTGTTCAGGGTGGTGTGGCTGTAGGTATTGATTTCCTATTGACCTACATCTCTTATACATCTAGAAACCAGCATTGAAGGAAGCCGGAACAAGAGAGAAGAAAAAAAGGCCTACAGCACCTGGTATTCCCAGGTGGTCTCCCATCCAAGTACTAACCAGGCCCGTCCCTGCTTAGCGTCCAAGATCAGACGAGATTGGGCTTGTTCAGGGTGGTGTGGCTGTAGGTATTGTTTTCCTATTGACCTACATCTCTTATACATCTAGAAACCAGCATTGAAGGAAGCCGGAACAAGAGAGAAGAAAAAAAGGCCTACAGCACCTGGTATTCCCAGGTGGTCTCCCATCCAAGTACTAACCAGGCGCGGCTCTGCTTAGCTTCCAAGATCAGACGAGATTGGGCTTGTTCAGGGTGGTGTGGCTGTAGGTATTGGTTTCCTATTGACCTACATCTCTTATACATCTCAAAACCAGCATTGAAGGAGGCCGGAACAAGAGAGAAAAAAAAAAGCCTACAGCACCTGGTATTTCCAGGTGGTCTCCCATCCAAGTACTAACCAGGCCCAGCCCTGCTTAGCTTCCAAGATCAGATGAGATTGGGCTTGTTCAGGGTGGCGTGGCTGTAGGTATTGTTTTCCTATTGACCTACATCTCTTATACATCTAAAAACAAGCATTGAAGGAAGCCGGAACAAGAGAGAAAAAAAAAAAAAGGCCTACAGCAACTGGTATTCCCAGGTGGTCTCCCATCCAAGTACTAACCAGGCCCAGCCCTGCTTAGCTTCCAAGATCAGACGAGATTGGGCTTGTTCAGGGTGGTGTGGCTGTAGGTATTGTTTTCCTATTGACCTACATCTCTTATACATCTAGAAACTAGCATTGAAGGAAGCCGGAACAAGAGAGAAGAAAAAAAGGCCTACAGCACCTGGTATTCCCAGGTGGTCTCCCATCCAAGTACTAACCAGGCCCGTCCCTGCTTAGCTTCCAAGATCAGACGAGATTGGGCTTGTTCAGGGTGGTGTGGCTGTAGGTATTGTTTTCCTATTGACCTACATCTCTTATACATCTAGAAACCAGCATTGAAGGAAGCCGGAACAAGAGAGAAGAAAAAAAGGCCTACAGCACCTGGTATTCCCAGGTGGTCTCCCATCCAAGTACTAACCAGGCCCGGCTCTGCTTAGCTTCCAAGATCAGACGAGATTGGGCTTGTTCAGGGTGGTGTGGCTATAGGTATTGGTTTCCTATTGACCTACATCTCTTATACATCTCAAAACCAGCATTGAAGGAGGCCGGAACAAGAGAGAAAAAAAAAAGCCTACAGCACCTGGTATTTCCAGGTGGTCTCCCATCCAAGTACTAACCAGGCCCAGCCCTGCTTAGCTTCCAAGATCAGACGAGATTGGGCTTGTTCAGGGTGGTGTGGCTGTAGGTATTGATTTCCTATTGACCTACATCTCTTATACATCTAGAAACCAGCATTGAAGGAAGCCGGAACAAGAGAGAAGAAAAAAAGGCCTACAGCACCTGGTATTCCCAGGTGGTCTCCCATCCAAGTACTAACCAGGCCCGTCCCTGCTTAGCTTCCAAGATCAGACGAGATTGGGCTTGTTCAGGGTGGTGTGGCTGTAGGTATTGTTTTTCTATTGACCTACATCTCTTATACATCTAGAAACCAGCATTGAAGGAAGCCGGAACAAGAGAGAAGAAAAAAAGGCCTACAGCACCTGGTATTCCCAGGTGGTCTCCCATCCAAGTACTAACCAGGCCCGGCTCTGCTTAGCTTCCAAGATCAGACGAGATTGGGCTTGTTCAGGGTGGTGTGGCTGTAGGTATTGGTCTCCTATTGACCTACATCTCTTATACATCTCAAAACCAGCATTGAAGGAGGCCGGAACAAGAGAGAAAAAAAAAAGCATACAGCACCTGGTATTTCCAGGTGGTCTCCCATCCAAGTACTAACCAGGCCCAGCCCTGCTTAGCTTCCAAGATCAGACGAGATTGGGCTTGTTCAGAGTGGTGTGGCTGTAGGTATTGGGGAGTTATTGACCTACATCTCTTATACATCTCAAAACCAGCATTGAAGGAAGTCGGAACAAGAGAGAAAAAAAAAAGGGCCTACAGCACCTGGTATCCCCAGGTGGTCTCGCATCCAAATACTAACCAGGCCTGGCTCTGCTTAGCTTCCAAGATCAGGCTTGTTCAGGGTGGTGTGGCTGTAGGTATTGGTTTCCTATTGACTTACATCTCTTATACATCTAAAAACCAGCATTGAAGGAAGCCGGAACAAGAGAGAAAAAAAAAAAGCCTACAGCACCTGGTATTCCCAGGTGGTCTCCCATCCAAGTACTAACCAGGCCTGGCCCTGCTTAGCTTCCAAGATCAAGTGAGATTGGGCTTGTTTAGAGATGTGTAGCTGTAGGTTTTGGTTTGCTATTGACCTACATCTCTTATAATCTCAAAACCAGCATTGAAGGAAGCCGGAACAAGAGAGAAAAAAAAAAGGCCTACAGCACCTGGTATTCCCAGGTAGTCTCCCATCCAAGTACTAACCAGGCCCATCCCTGCTTAGCTTCCAAGATCAGACGAGATTGGGCTTGTTCAGGGTGGTGTGGCTGTAGGTATTGTTTTCTTATTGACCTACATCTCTTATACATCTAGAAAACAGCATTGAAGGAAGCCGGAACAAGAGAGAAGATAAAAAAGGCCTACAGCACCTGGTATTCCCAGGTGGTCTCCCATCCAAGTACTAACCAGGCCCGGCTCTGCTTAGCTTCCAAGATCAGACGAGAATGGGCTTGTTCAGGGTGGTGTGGCTGTAGGTATTGTTTTCCTATTGACCTACATCTCTTATACATCTCAAAATCAGCATTGAAGGAGGCCGGAACAAGAGAGAAAAAAAAAAGCCTACAGAACCTGGTATTTCCAGGTGGTCTCCCATCCAAGTACTAACCAGGCCCAGCCCTGCTTAGCTTCCAAGATCAGACGAGATTGGGCTTGTTCAGGGTGGTGTGGCTGTAGGTATTGTTTTTTCTATTGACCTACATCTCTTATATATCTAAAAACAAGCATTGAAGGAAGCCGGAACAAGAGAGAAAAAAAAAAGGCCTACAGCACCTGGTATTCCCAGGTGGTCTCCCATCCAAGTACTAACCAGGCCCGGCCCTGCTTAGCTTCCAAGATCAGACAAGATTGGGCTTGTTCAGGGTGGTGTGGCTGTAGGTATTGGTTTTCTAATGACCTACATCACTTATACATTTTAAAACCAGCATTGAAGGAAGCCAGAACAAGATATAAAAAAAAAAGTACTAACCAGGCCCGGACCTGCTTAGCTTTCAAAATCAGACAAGATTCGGCTTGTTCAGGGTGGTGGGGCTGTAGGTATTGGTTTCATATTGACCTACATCTCTTATACATCTCAAAACCAGCATTGAAGGAAGTCGGAACAAGAGAGAAAAAAAAAAGGGCCTACAGCACCTGGTATTCCCAGGTGGTTTCGCATCCAAGTACTAACCAGCCCCTGCTCTGCTTAGCTTCCAAGATCAGACGAGATTGGGCTTGTTCAGGGTGGTGTGGATGTAGGTATTGGTTTCCTATTGACCTACATCTCTTATACATCTAAAAACCAGCATTGAAGGAAGCCGGAACAAGAGAGAAAAAAAAAAGGCCTACAGCACCTGGTATTCCCAGGTGGTCTCCCATCCAAGTACTAACCAGGCTTGTCCCTGCTTAGCTTCCAAGATCAGACGAGATTGGGCTTGTTCAGGGTGGTGCGGCTGTATGTATTGTTTTCCTATTGACCTACATCTCTTATACATCTAAAAACCAGCATTGAAGGAAGCCGGAACAAGAGAGAAGAAAAAAAGGCCTACAGCACCTGGTATTCCCAGGTGGTCTCCCATCCAAGTACTAACCAGGCCCGGCTCTGCTTAGCTTCCAAGATCAGATGAGATTGGGCTTGTTCAGGATGGTGTTGCAGTAGGTATTGTTTTCTTATTGACCTACATCTCTTATACATCTCAAAACCAGCATTGAAGAAGGCCGGAACAAGAGAGAAAAAAAAAAGCTTACAGCACCTGGTATTTCCAGGTGGTCTCCCATCCAAGTACTAACCAGGCCCAGCCCTGCTTAGCTTCCAAGATCATACGAGATTGGGGTTGTTCAGGGTGCTGTGGCTGTAGGTATTGTTTTCCTATTGACCTACATCTCTTATACATCTAAAAACAAGCATTGAAGGAAGCCGGAACAAGAGAGAAAAAAAAAAAGGCCTACAGCACCTGGTATTCCCAGTTGGTCTCTGAGCCAAGTACTAACCAGGCCCGGCCCTGCTTAGCTTCCAAGATCAGACGAGATTGGGCTTGTCCAGGGTGGTGTGGCTGTAGGTATTGGTTTCCTAATGACCTACATCACTTATACCTTTTAATACCAGCATTGAAGGAAGCCAGAACAAGAGAGAAAAAAAAAAGTACTAACCAGGCCCGGACCTGCTTAGCTTTCAAGATCAGACAAGATTGGGCTTGTCCAGGGTGGTGTGGCTGTAGGTATTGGTTTCCTATTGACCTACATCTCTTATACATCTCAAAACCAGCATTGAAGGAGGCCGGAACAAGAGAGAAAAAAAAAAAGCCTACAGCACCTGGTATTTCCAGGTGGTCCCCATCCAAGTACTAACCAGGCCCAGCCCTGCTTAGCTTCCAAGATCAGACGAGATTGGGCTTGCTCAGGGTGGTGTGGCTGTAGGTATTCTTTTCCTATTGACCTACATCTCTTATACATCTCAAAACCAGCATTGAAGGAAGTCGGAACAAGAGAGAAAAAAAAAAGGGCCTACAGCACCTGGTATCCCCAGGTGGTCTCGCATCCAAGTACTAACCAGGCCTGGCTCTGCTTAGCTTCCAAGATCAGGCTTGTCCAGGGTGGTGAGGCTGTAGGTATTGGTTTCCTATTGACTTACATCTCTTATATATCTAAAAACCAGCATTGAAGGAAGCCGGAACAAGAGAGAAAAAAAAAAAGCCTACAGCACCTGGTATTCCCAGGTGGTCTCCCATCCAAGTACTAAACAGGCCTGGCCCTGCTTAGCTTCCAAGATCAAGCGAGATTGGGCTTGTTTAGAGATGTGTAGCTGTAGGTTTTGGTTTCCTATTGACCTACATCTCTTATAATCTCAAAACCAGCATTGAAGGAAGCCGGAACAAGAGAGAAAAAAAAAAGGCCTACAGCACCTGGTATTCCCAGGTGGTCTCCCATCCAAGTACTAACCAGGCCCGTCCCTGCTTAGCTTCCAAGATCAGATGAGATTGGGCTTGTTCAGGGTGGTGTGGCTGTAGGTATTGTTTTCTTATTGACCTACATCTCTTATACATCTAAAAACAAGCATTGAAGGAAGCCGGTACAAGAGAGAAAAAAAAAAAGGCCTACAGCACCTGGTATTCCCAGGTGGTCTCCCATCCAAGTACTAACCAGGCCCGGCCCTGCTTAGCTTCCAAGATCAGACGAGATTGGGCTTGTTCAGGGTGGTGTGGCTGTAGGTATTGGTTTTCTAATGACCTACATCACTTATACATTTTAAAACCAGCATTGAAGGAAGCCAGAACAAGATATAAAAAAAAAAGTACTAACCAGGCCCGGACATGCTTAGCTTTCAAGATCAGATGAGATTGGGCTTGTTCAGGGTGGTGGGGCTGTAGGTATTGGTTTCATATTGACCTACATCTCTTATACATCTCAAAACCAGCATTGAAGGAAGTCGGAACAAGAGAGAAAAAAAAAAGGGCTTACAGCACCTGGTATTCCCAGGTGGTCTCGCATCCAAGTACTAACCAGCCCCGGCTCTGCTTAGCTTCCAAGATCAGACGAGATTGGGCTTGTTCAGGGTGGTGTGGATGTAGGTATTGGTTTCCTATTGACCTACATCTCTTATACATCTAAAAACCAGCATTGAAGGAAGCCGGAACAAGAGAGAAAAAAAAAAGGCCTACAGCACCTGGTATTCCCAGGTGGTCTCCCATCCAAGTACTAACCAGGCCCATCCCTGCTTAGCTTTCAAGATCAGATGAGATTGGGCTTGTTCAGGGTGGTGTGGCTGTAGGTATTGGTTTCCTACTGACCTACATCTCTTATACATCTCAAAACCAGCATTGAAGGAGGCCGGAACAAGAGAGAAAAAAAAAAAGCCTACAGCACCTGGTATTTCCAGGTGGTCTCCCATCCAAGTACTAACCAGGCCCAGCCCTGCTTAGCTTCCAAGATCAGACGAGATTGGGCTTGTTCAGGGTGGTGTGGCTGTAGGTATTGGGCACTTATTGACCTACATCTCTTATACATCTCAAAACCAGCATTGAAGGAAGTCGGAACAAGAGAGAAAAAAAAAAGGGCCTACAGCACCTGGTATCCCCAGGTGGTCTCGCATCCAAATACTAACCAGGCCTGGCTCTGCTTAGCTTCCAAGATCAGGCTTGTTCAGGGTGGTGTGGCTGTAGGTATTGGTTTCCTATTGAGTTACATCTCTTATACATCTAAAAACCAGCATTGAAGGAAGCCGGAACAAGAGAGAAAAAAAAAAAGCCTACAGCACCTGGTATTCCCAGGTGGTCTCCCATCCAAGTACTAACCAGGCCTGGCCCTGCTTAGCTTCCAAGATCAAGCGAGATTGGGCTTGTTTAGAGATGTGTAGCTGTAGGTTTTGGTTTCCTATTGACCTACATCTCTTATAATCTCAAAACCAGCATTGAAGGAAGCCGGAACAAGAGAGAAAAAAAAAAGGCCTACAGCACCTGGTATTCCCAGGTAGTCTCCCATCCAAGTACTAACCAGGCCCGTCCCTGCTTAGCTTCCAAGATCAGACGAGATTGGGCTTGTTCAGGGTGGTGTGGCTGTAGGTATTGTTTTCCTATTGACCTACATCTCTTATACATCTAGAAAACAGCATTGAAGGAAGCCGGAACAAGAGAGAAGATAAAAAAGGCCTACAGCACCTGGTATTCCCAGGTGGTCTCCCATCCAAGTACTAACCAGGCCCAGCTCTGCTTAGCTTCCAAGATCAGACGAGATTGGGCTTGTTCAGGGTGGTGTGGCTGTAGGTATTGTTTTCCTATTGACCTACATCTCTTATACATCTCAAAATCAGCATTGAAGGAGGCCGGAACAAGAGAGAAAAAAAAAAGCCTACAGAACCTGGTATTTCCAGGTGGTCTCCCATCCAAGTACTAACCAGGCCCAGCCCTGCTTAGCTTCCAAGATCAGACGAGATTGGGCTTGTTCAGGGTGGTGTGGCTGTAGGTATTGTTTTCCTATTGACCTACATCTCTTATACATCTAAAAACAAGCATTGAAGGAAGCCGGAACAAGAGAGAAAAAAAAAAAGGCCTACAGCACCTGGTATTCCCAGGTGGTCTCCCATCCAAGTACTAACCAGGCCCGGCCCTGCTTAGCTTCCAAGATCAGACGAGATTGGGCTTGTTCAGGGTGGTGTGGCTGTAGGTATTGGTTTCCTAATGACCTACATCACTTATACATTTTAAAACCAGCATTGAAGGAAGCCAGAACAAGATATAAAAAAAAAAGTACTAACCAGGCCCGGACCTGCTTAGCTTTCAAGATCAGACGAGATTCGGCTTGTTCAGGGTGGTGGGGCTGTAGGTATTGGTTTCGTATTGACCTACATCTCTTATACATCTCAAAACCAGCATTGAAGGAAGTCGGAACAAGAGAGAAAAAAAAAGAGCCTACAGCACCTGGTATTCCCAGGTGGTTTCGCATCCAAGTACTAACCAGCCCCTGCTCTGCTTAGCTTCCAAGATCAGACGAGATTGGGCTTGTTCAGGGTGGTGTGGATGTAGGTATTGGTTTCCTATTGACCTACATCTCTTATACATCTAAAAACCAGCATTGAAGGAAGCCGGAACAAGAGAGAAAAAAAAAAGGCCTACAGCACCTGGTATTCCCAGGTGGTCTCCCATCCAAGTACTAACCAGGCTTGTCCCTGCTTAGCTTCCAAGATCAGACGAGATTGGGCTTGTTCAGGGTGGTGCGGCTGTATGTATTGTTTTCCTATTGACCTACATCTCTTATACATCTAAAAACCAGCATTGAAGGAAGCCGGAACAAGAGAGAAGAAAAAAAGGCCTATAGCACCTGGTATTCCCAGTTGGTCTCCCATCCAAGTACTAACCAGGCCCGGCTCTGCTTAGCTTCCAAGATCAGATGAGATTGGGCTTGTTCAGGATGGTGTGGCAGTAGGTATTGTTTTCTTATTGACCTACATCTCTTATACATCTCAAAACCAGCATTGAAGAAGGCCGGAACAAGAGAGAAAAAAAAAAGCTTACAGCACCTGGTATTTCCAGGTGGTCTCCCATCCAAGTACTAACCAGGCCCAGCCCTGCTTAGCTTCCAAGATCATACGAGATTGTGGTTGTTCAGGGTGCTGTGGCTGTAGGTATTGTTTTCCTATTGACCTACATCTCTTATACATCTAAAAACAAGCATTGAAGGAAGCCGGAACAAGAGAGAAAAAAAAAAAGGCCTACAGCACCTGGTATTCCCAGTTGGTCTCTGAGCCAAGTACTAACCAGGCCCGGCCCTGCTTAGCTTCCAAGATCAGACGAGATTGGGCTTGTCCAGGGTGGTGTGGCTGTAGGTATTGGTTTCCTATTGACTTACATCTCTTATATATCTAAAAACCAGCATTGAAGGAAGCCGGAACAAGAGAGAAAAAGAAAAAGCCTACAGCACCTGGTATTCCCAGGTGGTCTCCCATCCAAGTACTAAACAGGCCTGGCCCTGCTTAGCTTCCAAGATCAAGCGAGATTGGGCTTGTTTAGAGATGTGTAGCTGTAGGTTTTGGTTTCCTATTGACCTACATCTCTTATAATCTCAAAACCAGCATTGAAGGAAGCCGGAACAAGAGAGAAAAAAAAAAGGCCTACAGCACCTGGTATTCCCAGGTGGTCCCCCATCCAAGTACTAACCAGGCCCGTCCCTGCTTAGCTTCCAAGATCAGATGAGATTGGGCTTGTTCAGGGTGGTGTGGCTGTAGGTATTGTTTTCCTATTGACCTACATCTCTTATACATCTAAAAACAAGCATTGAAGGAAGCCGGTACAAGAGAGAAAAAAAAAAAGGCCTACAGCACCTGGTATTCCCAGGTGGTCTCCCATCCAAGTACTAACCAGGCCCGGCCCTGCTTAACTTCCAAGATCAGACGAGATTGGGCTTGTTCAGGGTGGTGTGGCTGTAGGTATTGGTTTTCTAATGACCTACATCACTTATACATTTTAAAACCAGCATTGAAGGAAGCCAGAACAAGATATAAAAAAAAAAGTACTAACCAGGCCCGGACCTGCTTAGCTTTCAAGATCAGACGAGATTGGGCTTGTTCAGGGTGGTGGGGCTGTAGGTATTGGTTTCATATTGACCTACATCTCTTATACATCTCAAAACCAGCATTGAAGGAAGTCGGAACAAGAGAGAAAAAAAAAAGGGCCTACAGCACCTGGTATTCCCAGGTGGTCTCGCATCCAAGTACTAACCAGCCCCGGCTCTGCTTAGCTTCCAAGATCACACGAGATTGGGCTTGTTCAGGGTGGTGTGGATGTAGGTATTGGTTTCCTATTGACCTACATCTCTTATACATCTAAAAACCAGCATTGAAGGAAGCCGGAACAAGAGAGAAAAAAAAAAGGCCTACAGCACCTGGTATTCCCAGGTGGTCTCCCATCCAAGTACTAACCAGGCTCGTCCCTGCTTAGCTTCCAAGATCAGACGAGATTGGGCTTGTTCAGGGTGGTGCGGCTGTAGGTATTGTTTTCCTATTGACCTACATCTCTTATACATCTAAAAACCAGCATTGAAGGAAGCCGGAACAAGAGAGAAGAAAAAAAGGCCTACAGCACCTGGTATTCCCAGGTGGTCTCCCATCCAAGTACTAACCAGGCCCGGCTCTGCTTAGCTTCCAAGATCAGACGAGATTGGGCTTGTTCAGGGTGGTGTGGCTGTAGGTATTGGTTCCTTATTGACCTACATCTCTTATACATCTCAAAACCAGCATTGAAGGAGGCTGGAACAAGAGAGAAAAAAAATGCCTACAGCACCTGGTATTTCCAGGTGGTCTCCCATCCAAGTACTAACCAGGGCCAGTCCTGCTTAACTTCCAAGATCAGATAAGATTGGGCTTGTTCAGGATGGTGTGGCAGTAGGTATTGTTTTCTTATTGACCTACATCTCTTATACATCTCAAAACCAGCATTGAAGGAGGCCGGAACAAGAGAGAAAAAAAAAAGCCTACAGCACCTGGTATTTCCAGGTGGTCTCCCATCCAAGTACTAACCAGGTCCAGCCCTGCTTAGCTTCCAAGATCAAACGAGATTGGGATTGTTCAGGGTGCTGTGGCTGTAGGTATTGTTTTTTTATTGACCTACATCTCTTATACATCTAAAAACAAGCATTGAAGGAAGCCGGAACAAGAGAGAAAAAAAAAAAGGCCTACAGCACCTGGTATTCCCAGGTGGTCTCTGAGCCAAGTACTAACCAGGCCCGGCCCTGCTTAGCTTCCAAGATCAGACGAGATTGGGCTTGTCCAGGGTGGTGTGGCTGTAGGTAT
>NW_027445885.1:135000-137500 GCF_038048845.1 Mixophyes fleayi | reverse complement strand
CTTGTTCAGGGTGGTGTGGCTGTAGGTATTGTTTTCCTATTGACCTACATCTCTTATACATCTAGAAAACAGCATTGAAGGAAGCCGGAACAAGAGAGAAGAAAAAAAGGCCTACAGCACCTGGTATTCCCAGGTGGTCTCCCATCCAAGTACTAACCAGGCCTGGCTCTGCTTAGCTTCCAAGATCAGACGAGATTGGCTTGTTCAGGGTGGTGTGGCTGTAGGTATTGGTTTCCTATTGACCTACATCTCTTATACATCTGAAAACCAGCATTGAAGGAGGCCGGAACAAGAGAGAAAAAAAAAAGCCTACAGCACCTGGTATTTCCAGGTGGTCTCCCTTCCAAGTACTAACCAGGCCCAGCCCTGCTTAGCTTCCAAGATCAGATGAGATTGGGCTTGTTCAGGGTGGTGTGGCTGTAGGTATTGTTTTTCTATTGACCTACATCTCTTATACATCTAAAAACAAGCATTGAAGGAAGCCGGAACAAGAGAGAAAAAAAAAAAGGCCTACAGCACCTGGTATTCCCAGGTGGTCTCCCATCCAAGTACTAACAGGCCCAGCCCTGCTTAGCTTCCAAGATCAGACGAGATTGGGCTTGTTCAGGGTGGTGTGGCTGTAGGTATTGTTTTCCTATTGACCTACATCTCTTATACATCTAGAAACTAGCATTGAAGGAAGCCGGAACAAGAGAGAAGAAAAAAAGGCCTACAGCACCTGGTATTCCCAGGTGGTCTCCCATCCAAGTACTAACCAGGCCCGTCCCTGCTTAGCTTCCAAGATCAGACGAAATTGGGCTTGTTCAGGGTGGTGTGGCTGTAGGTATTGTTTTCCTATTAACCTACATCTCTTATACATCTCAAAACCAGCATTGAAGGAGGCCGGAACAAGAGAGAAAAAAAAAAGCCTACAGCACCTGGTATTTCCAGGTGGTCTCCCATCCAAGTACTAACCAGGCCCAGCCCTGCTTAGCTTCCAAGATCAGACGAGATTGGGCTTGTTCAGGGTGGTATGGCTGTATGTATTGGTTTTCTATTGACCTACATTTCTTATACATCTCAAAACCAGCATTGAAGGAAGTCGGAACAAGAGAGAAAAAAAAAGGGCCTACAGCACCTGGTATCCCCAGGTGGTCTCGCATCCAAGTACTAACCTGGCCTGGCTCTGCTTAGCTTCCAAGATCAGGCTTGTTCAGGGTGGTGTGGCTGTAGGTATTGGTTTCCTATTGACTTACATCTCTTATACATCTAAAAACCAGCATTGAAGGAAGCCGGAACAAGAGAGAAAAAAAAAAGCCTACGACACCTGGTATTCCCAGGTGGTCTCCCATCCAAGTACTAACCAGGCCTGGCCCTGCTTAGCTTCCAAGATCAAACGAGATTGGGCTTGTTTAGAGATGTGTAGCTGTAGGTTTTGGTGTCCTATTGACCTACATCTCTTATAATCTCAAAACCAGCATTGAAGGAAGCCGGAACAAGAGAGAAAAAAAAAGGCCTACAGCACCTGGTATTCCCAGGTGGTCTCCCATCCAAGTAATAACCAGGCTCGGCTCTGCTTAGCTTCCAAGATCAGACGAGATTGGGCTTGTTCAGGGTGGTGTGGCTGTAGGTATTGGTTTCCTATTGACCTACATCTCTTATACATCTCAAAACCAGCATTGAAGGAAGCCAGAACAAGAGAGAAGAAAAAAAGGCCTACAGCACTTGGTATTCCCAGGTGGTCTCCCATTCAAGTACTAACCAGGCCCGGCTCTGCTTAGCTTCCAAGATCAGACGAGATTGGGCTTGTTCAGGGTGGTGTGGTTGTAGGTATTGGTTTCCTATTGACCTACATCTCTTATACATCTCAAAACCAGCATTGAAGGAGGCCGGAACAAGAGAGAAAAAAAAAGCCTACAGCACCTGGTATTTCCAGGTGGTCTCCAATCCAAGTACTAACCAGGCCCAGCCCTGCTTAGCTTCCAAGATCAGACGAGATTGGGCTTGTTCAGGGTGGTGTGGCTGTAGGTATTGTTTTCCTATTGACCTACATCTCTTATACATCTATAAACAAGCATTGAAGGAAGCCGGAACAAGAGAGAAAAAAAAAAAGGCCTACTGCACCTGGTATTCCCAGGTGGTCTCCCATCCAAGTACTAACCAGGCCCGGACCTGCTTAGCTTTCAAGATCAGATGAGATTGGGCTTGTTCAGGGTGGTGTGGCTGTAGGTATTGGTTTCCTATTGACCTACATCTCTTATACATCTCAAAACCAGCATTGAAGGAGGCCGGAACAAGAGAGAAAAAAAAAAAGCCTACAGCATCTGGTATTTCCAGGTGGTCTCCCATCCAAGTACTAACCAGGCCCAGCCCTGCTTAGCTTCCAAGATCAGATGAGATTGGGCTTGTTCAGGGTGGTGTGGCTGTAGGTAACGGTTTCCTATTGACCTACATCTCTTATACATCTCAAAACCAGCATTGAAGAAAGTCGGAACAAGAGAGAAAAAAAAAAAGCCTACAG
>NW_027445885.1:130000-132500 GCF_038048845.1 Mixophyes fleayi | reverse complement strand
CAGCATTGAAGGAAGCCGGAACAAGAGAGAAGAAAAAAATGCCTACAGCACCTGGTATTCCCAGGTGGTCTCCCATCCAAGTACTAACCAGGCCCGGCTCTGCTTAGCTTCCAAGATCAGACGAGATTGGGCTTGTTCAGGGTGGTGTGGCTGTAGGTATTGGTTTCCTATTGACCTACATCTCTTATACATCTCAAAACCAGCATTGAAGGAGGCCGGAACAAGAGAGAAAAAAAAAAGCCTACAGCACCTGGTATGTCCAGGTGATCTCCCATCCAAGTACTAACCAGGCCCAGCCCTGCTTAGCTTCCAAGATCAGACGAGATTGGGCTTGTTCAGGGTGGTGTGGCTGTAGGTATTGGCTTCCTATTGACCTACATCTCTTATACATCTCAAAACCAGCATTGAAGGAAGTCGGAACAAGAGAGAAAAAAAAAAGGGCCTACAGCACCTGGTATCCCCAGGTGGTCTCGCATCCAAGTACTAACCAGGCCTGGCTCTGCTTAGCTTCCAAGATCAGGCTTGTTCAGGGTGGTGTGACTGTAGGTATTGGTTTCCTATTGACCTACATCTCTTATACATCTAAAAATCAGCATTGAAGGAAGCCGGAACAAGAGAGAATAAAAAAAAGCCTACAGCACCTGGTATTCCCAGGTGGTCTCCCATCCAAGTACTAACCAGGCCTGACCCTGCTTAGCTTCCAAGATCATGCGAGATTGGGCTTGTTTAGAGATGTGTAGCTGTAGGTTTTGGTTTCCTATTGACCTACATCTCTTATAATCTCAAAACCAGCATTGAAGTAAGCCGGAACAAGAGAGAAAAAAAAAAGGCCTACAGCACCTGGTATTCCCAGTTGGTCTCCCATCCAAGTACTAACCAGGCCCGTCCCTGCTTAGCTTCCAAGATCAGACGAGATTGGGCTTGTTCAGGGTGGTGTGGCTGTAGGTATTGTTTTCCTATTGACCTACATCTCTTATACATCTAGAAAACAGCATTGAAGGAAGCCGGAACAGAGAGAAGAAAAAAAGGCCTACAGCACCTGGTATTCCCAGGTGGTCTCCCATCCAAGTACTAACCAGGCCTGGCTCTGCTTAGCTTCCAAGATCAGACGAGATTGGGCTTGTTCAGGGTGGTGTGGCTGTAGGTATTGGTTTCCTATTGACCTACATCTCTTATACATCTGAAAACCAGCATTGAAGGAAGCCGGAACAAGAGAGAAGAAAAAAAGGCCTACAGCACCTGGTATTCCCAGGTGGTCTCGCATCCAAGTACTAACCTGGCCTGGCTCTGCTTAGCTTCCAAGATCAGGCTTGTTCAGGGTGGTGTGGCTGTAGGTATTGGTTTCCTATTGACTTACATCTCTTATACATCTAAAACCAGCATTGAAGGAAGCCGGAACAAGAGAGAAAAAAAAAAGCCTACGACACCTGGTATTCCAGGTGGTCTCCCATCCAAGTACTAACCAGGCCTGGCCCTGCTTAGCTTCCAAGATCAAACGAGATTGGGCTTGTTTAGAGATGTGTAGCTGTAGGTTTTGGTTTCCTATTGACCTACATCTCTTATAATCTCAAAACCAGCATTGAAGGAAGCCGGAACAAGAGAGAAAAAAAAGGCCTACAGCACCTGGTATTCCCAGGTGGTCTCCATCCAAGTACTAACCAGGCCCGTCCCTGCTTAGCTTCCAAGATCAGATGAGATTGGGCTTGTTCAGGGTGGTGTGGCTGTAGGTATTGTTTTCCTATTGACCTACATCTCTTATACATCTAGAAAACAGCATTGAAGGAAGCCGGAACAAGAGAGAAGATAAAAAAGGCCTACAGCACCTGGTATTCCCAGGTGGTCTCCCATCCAAGTAATAACCAGGCTCGGCTCTGCTTAGCTTCCAAGATCAGACGAGATTGGGCTTGTTCAGGGTGGTGGGGCTGTAGGTATTGGTTTCCTATTGACCTACATCTCTTATACATCTCAAAACCAGCATTGAAGGAAGCCAGAACAAGAGAGAAGAAAAAAAGGCCTACAGCACTTGGTATTCCCAGGTGGTCTCCCATTCAAGTACTAACCAGGCCCGGCTCTGCTTAGCTTCCAAGATCAGACGAGATTGGGCTTGTTCAGGGTGGTGTGGTTGTAGGTATTGGTTTCCTATTGACCTACATCTCTTATACATCTCAAAACCAGCATTAAAGGAGGCCGGAACAAGAGAGAAAAAAAAAGCCTACAGCACCTGGTATTTCCAGGTGGTCTCCAATCCAAGTACTAACCAGGCCCAGCCCTGCTTAGCTTCCAAGATCAGACGAGATTGGGCTTGTTCAGGGTGGTGTGGCTGTAGGTATTGTTTTCCTATTGACCTACATCTCTTATACATCTATAAACAAGCATTGAAGGAAGCCGGAACAAGAGAGAAAAAAAAAAGGCCTACTGCACCTGGTATTCCCAGGTGGTCTCCCATCCAAGTACTAACCAGGCCCGGACCTGCTTAGCTTTCAAGATCAGACGAGATTGG